>NC_133333.1:24688076-24747719 GCF_042186555.1 Aquarana catesbeiana
TCTCCAAGGTCTAGGTAGGACAGCGCCCTTACCATAGCAAGTTCCTGTTGGTGCAGCACGCCTGTTTTAGGGGCTTGTGCCTTTTGCAAGACCTGCATTATGTTGTACTGCTATAAGAGGCCTCATTGCTTGAAGGTGAATTGTTGTAACTGCTCTAAATAAAACTAAAATGCTAAAAGCAAAGAAATTGTCTCCTGTTGCTTTAAAAGCCACATGCACACGGTAATTGCCCTGCTTCCTCCTCTTGCTCTGCTAAATAAACTAAATGCTAAAAGCAAGAAATTGTCTCCTGTTGCTTTAAAGCCACATGCACACGGTAATTGCCCTGCTTCCTCCTTGCTCTGAATTTCTGAGTGTGCACATTTGCTGTATGCATTATGACCGCCTCCCAACATCCCTGCTTGTGTTTGATTTAAAAAAAAAAAAAAAAATCAAGCAGGGATGTGTGCCCTAGCTCTTCCCATCATATAAGGAATATGACGGGAAAAGCTAGGGCACACAGGGTGAGTTTAATGCCCAAAGCTCCCGGTTGAGTAGCTTGATCTCCTTGCCAAGAATATGCAAGAACCCATGGGCCCACCAACTTATAACAACCAAAGTATCACGTTTGGTTAAAAACGCCTCTACTGCTCACTGTTCTCCTTGCTGGAGAGGAAGCTGTACCTGAGGATTTGTAGTGCAAGGATCTCCCTGCTTCATGCATTCTGTGGATTTGTGCTTCCTCCACCTCTCCTGCTGCTTCTTCATTATTACCCCACCAGTCATCAGTGATCGGGGGGGGCAGCTCTGACATGATAAAGCAAAGTCCTGCCTTTACCAAGGTGGCCATCTCCACACAGGTGCAGGGCAAACTAACAAAGGGGAGGGGGGGGGGGGGGGTAAGATAACCTACAGGCAATATGGGTGACTTTCGCCTTCTGCCTGCCAGATTTCCAGGTTGGGTACTCTTTTTAAATCTCAGTCACCAATATGACCAATTCTTTGGTCACATACCCAGAGAATGCCTCTTCAGGCCAGGTTCACATATGTGTGGTTTCCAGCCTGGGGTCCAGTGCATTTTTCTGTTCAGATCCGCATTTTTGCCTGAATTTGCACCTGAACTGGACCCAAAAAACACTCCAGATCCTTTTGGAAACCACACCGGACAAAGGATCGGCTCCTTTGAGGGCACACTCTCATGTCATGCACTCATACCATTGTATGATCCTGGCCCCAAAGGCTTTTAATTATATTTCTGTCAGCTGCAACTGGCTACAATTAAATCAGAAGATTGTGCACACTTGTGTCCACATTTTAGAAGATTTGATTGCAATATTGGAAAGATTGTTCCGCTTGACAATATCGCCTTTCTGCTAAATGTTCTCAACAAAATGTCCCATTGGGAGCAGAGGATGATTACACATCTGGCCATACTCAAATGAGTCAACTGCAGCCTCTGGCTAGACCATCTTACTGCCATAAAAATTCTTACTTTATACAGAGGAAAAAAAGAGGAATCTGCAGGAGCTGAATGATCACATCAGGGGCTTGTTCAGGATTTCATAAGTTTTGTTAAACTATTGCACAAAACAGTTAGCTTTGGAGTTTCCACCATGACCAAACTTCTATCTACTTTTCCTTCTCTGATTTTTTTTTTTTTTTTTTTTTTTTTTTTTTTTTTTTTTTTTTTTTCCCATTTCTCCTACAGCTTCCCCACTCATCTATCACACGAGAACTTTATCCCTATCACTATAAACCTTCTCCCAATTCATCCCACTAGAGATCCATCTACTATCCCAATACCCCCCCCCCCCCACCACCACCCTTTCATCCATCCACTAGACCTTATCCCTATCCTAATACCCCTGCTTCCTATGCATCCCACTAGAGTTTCATCTTCTATCCCAATGGCTCTCCTGATCCATTCACTAGAGCCGGGCTATGCAATTAGCAGACCTCCAGCTGTTGCAAAACTACAAGTCCCATCACACCTCCTGGGTGTCATGCTTGTGGCTGTCCGTCTTGCTATGCCCCATTGGACTTTTAGTTCTGCAACAGCTGGAGGTCCACTAACTCCATTTCCCTACACTTCATTCCATTGGAGCCCCATCTTCTATCTCAATACCCCACCCCTTTCCTTTTGTGTAACTGCAGCTCTTTTTTTTTTTTTTTTTTTTTTTTTTTTTTCCCCTAACCCAATACACCACCCCCCTTTCAGTTTTCAAACCATGGTAAAGCTGTATTTCTTCCAATACCTAATCCATCTTGCTGCAACTTCATCCCCTATCTCAATACCTTTGCCACCAGCCAATCCCTCCATCCAATGCCACTACTCGGCCCCTCTCATCCATGCAACTGGGGGTCCAATTCCACCCATCAGCTAACCCCCCCCCCCCCCAAAAAAAAAATCCATTAGCGCTCAATTCCCTATCCCAACAAATTTCTTCTCCACCCATCGGCTCCATTACATGTCACTTCTCAACCCTTCTCCCCATTTAGTTCACTACCTTCCTTCTCTACAGAACCATTCCTCATCACACGTCTCCCTACGACTTCACCCCCAACGCCAATAGCCCTGCCATTCAATCTCGGCCTTCCACTTTCCCAACGCCTTTCCTGCCCCTATAACGTTAACTTTCTCCACATTGACTGCAGGGACAAGGTTCTTTAGCACCCAAGGCGAAAAGGCCCATATGTCTTATTTTTACTCCATTTTGGATAGAGCAAGGGAGGGTTAATCCCTTAAAAACCCCTGTCAGATTTCTTTTTGCCATCTGTTTCCCATTTTGGAGATTTGCTTTCCCATAGCCAAACAGGAAGTGAGAGGAAATCTCTGCAAACTAGGGACATTTCTTGAGGGATCCCCAGGTCACAAGAACTAGTGTCCCCACTGGAAGATTTACCCTCTTACTTTTCTGGGGACCACCCAAAATGTGGGATTTTCTTTACTTTCAATGATTATGGTAAACAGGACAAATAAGGAGAATAACCCCTTTTCTAACAGGGGAAAAGATGGCAATAAAACCCTGACAAGGGTTCTAATCACTTTACACTCTATCCAAAACTTAAAGTTTTTGCCTTTTAGTTATACTTTTAAAACCTGGTAATAACCCCAAAATGATATATATATATATATATAGCATCATTAGATGTGGTGGCTGTAAATCTAATATATTTTATTCTTACCTGGTAAACTGGCCAGTAACACACCTCCGGTATTAGTGAGACACTGCTCTGGATGAATGAGCACAGGAAGCATTGAAGACAGCAGTATTGTCAGTCTGGGGGGGAGGGGAGTGTTAGATGGACTAACATATTTAGATACATCAGCAAACTCAAGCCAAACTCCAGCTCCTACTAGACTAACATCAAACTTTTTTTTTTTCCTTTTGGGATAAAGGTTTTACATGAATAAAGAAATGCTAATAGTTTTAGGCACCCCTGCCAGAGTTAAAATAGTTTGTTTCATCTGTGTAACTGATACATTCTGCTGGAGAGCTTGCTCTTTTAACCACTTGCCGACCGCTGCACATCGATATACGTCGGCACAATGGCAGCGGTGGGCCTCCAGCTGGATAACGCTTCTGTATAGGTAGGACCGCTGTCTCCTCTGGCAACCAATCTTGCAACAGTCACGGTAGTTGTACATAACTCTTGGTAACACAGAACATTCCTTTACTTATCCCACTGAAGATCTTCACTCGTTGAGCTCCCAGTCTCTCACTAGACTTCCAGATCACAGTCACTGGATCCTCTGAGCTCTTCCACACCTATCCCACTGTATACTCCCCAAGTGTCCCCCCTGCTATCCTGCTGGGTCCCTGGCTTGGCACTTGCTGATGCTTTCCCACTTCTTCACCGTCTCCGGCTGATGAGAAGACTGCTCAGGTACTTACTTCAGCTTACTCACAGTGGTCTCCAGTAATAAGGTGGATAGTCCCTTAGTGGTGACAGCTTCCCCTCTACCTCTGACCACAACTGGTTCCCCGTGCATCTGAACCTTCACAACTCAGTTGGACTCCAATCCTGCAGTCCCAACCCTGCGCTGCTTCTCCTGCTCTTGGATAGGCCTCAGGCAGCCTATCAGCCAGGTGTCCCCGGGATAGGCCTTAGGCTTCTCGCCTAGCAGGTCCAGACACTTTACTACCTAAAGGGACATGGCTCTACTGCTATTTAAGCTGAAGTCTGTTGCAAGCCCGGACAGCATCATCCTGAATGAAAACCAAGTCCTCAGTTGTACATAGTTCTTTCCTGAGGTGTATACCACTACTTTCTTCAACTCTATTCAAGTTCTCCAAAAAAAAAAAAAAAATAAAAAAAAACATCCCCTAGACTGGTCTTTGGAGAAAAGAGAGAATGCTACTGTTGTGTGCCTGGTTGTGGGGCTGAAGTTGGGAAGACCTGCACATTAGTTCCTGCGGCTCTTATGGGAGTAGCGCTGCATAAATAATTTATCATAAACTAGAGCTGCTTCTAATAGCAGCCAGTCGAGTGTCAACTTTCATTGGCTTCAGGAAACTCTTTCCTCAATAGCAAGGTCTGAATTAAGAATTAATTGAACAAATCTGGAAGTGTTGGCCAACTAATTTAATTTCTAAATACATTCCGCCAGTCAACAAAGAAATGGTTCCAATAAGAAATTGGATTGGTGGGCCAACAGTTCCCGTTTACTTAAATTTTTTCTTAATTCAGAACACCATGCCATTCAGGAAAGGGTCTACCGAAGGAGTAGTTTATACACTAAATTTGGGTAGATGTCTTGAGTGAGCTTGGCAAATATCTAGTTGTGCAGAGGGGGAGCCATACCTTAAACCAGGGATCCTCAAACTACGGCCCTCCAGCTGTTGCGGAACTACACATCCCATGAGGCATTGTAAAACTCTGACATTCACAGACATGGCTACGCATGATGGGAATTGCAGTTCTTGAGCAACTGGAGGGCCATAGTTTGAAGACCCTTGCCTTAAACTAAAGCCTCGTACACACGATTGGATTTTCGGTAGGAAATTGTGTGATGACAGACTGTTTGCCTAAAATCCGACCGTTAGTACGCTCCTTCAGACAATTGTTGTCCAACTTTCCGCCAACAAATGTTCGATGGCAGGCTAGTAAATTTTCGGCGGACATCGGTCTATTGTCAGATTTTCGTATCGTGTGTACATAAGTCCGTCACACAAAAGTCCAAAGTACAAACACGCATGCTCGGAATCAATGCTCGCCAAACACCACATTAGCAGAAGGTGCCCAAAGGGTGGCGCTCAAGAGCTGAAATTCCACGTAGTATGTCACTACGTTCATGTTTGTTGGTCGACAATTGTGTGCCGTTAGTATGCAAGACAAGTTCACAGCACACACCCTTCGGACAAAAGTCTGATGCTCTGTTTGCCAACAATCGGATCGTTAGTACGAGGCTTTAGTCCTGTAACCCGTGATATCCTTCTTTTTGAGAGATCACATCACTTACACCTACATCCCTTCCTACAGTAGTTCATAGCTGCCTTTCTGGACCTTCACATGGAAGATGTGTGGCAAACTTATTGGGTTCACCTGCAGCTGTCTGAGCTTCAGTCTGGAGCTCCTCTGCAACTGTTGGGTGGTGAATTGTAGGTCGGACTTCTTCCAAGAAGGCATCTGGCGACGATGTTCCAATAACGTATGCAGTATAATCACTTGGAGAGGTAAGATGTGTGTTTAGGTCTATCCGCTATACATACATCACCATCTTGAAATTGCCGGTTAAATTACCAAAAATCAAGGATTTTAAAAGCTTAGTTGCAGTATTTTCTTTTCCGTGGTTTTTATTCACTTGCAATACGTCTGTGTCATATATACTCAATTTCCCGTCACTGATATTTGTGCTTCCCTTACATTGAGTAAATTTATGTCATCCACGTCATGGTCATCTTGTCCATTGCTGTGCTCCTGTTGGGGATGGCGTTTTCCTGCCTTACATTTTTCAAATCTCACGTAAGACAATCTACAGCCTCCCTTGCAGCTTGTATTCTGGAAATCGTATCAGGTAAGAGCCCGCCCCCGAGGAACAGCTGAAGGGTGCATTAACTGGGCAGCATGATAATAGAAAAGCAGATAGGATAATGGAGAGCAGGGCAGAAAATCACTATGGGAGCTGTGACCACTCTTTCTGTAGAAGCAACCCAGATTTGTGGGGTCCTGAAACAGTATAATAAAGAAGCGTAAAGTGTAACTTCATTCAAAGCAAATACTTAGTGACTGTAAAAAAAATCCTTCTCCAAAAATAATCCATATGCGTCCATTACTTAATGACCCTGTAATCTATTATTCATAAAATAGTTTCCTACTAAGGTGACAACGTACACTCACTGTAGAATACACATAAAACACAGGGACTGTTAAGGTGCCAGACAAATACAATATACTACATCATACTTTAAAATCCATATTAAATTTTATTAGATACATTAAAACTTTTTCTTTTCACGTACAGTACAGCAATTTTTGCTCAACGTGTTTCGCCAAAAGATGGCTTCTTCAGGAGACTTTTAAATTACTTCTAAACATATTTTTTCTGTAAGCAGAAAAAATATGTTTAGAAGCAACATCACATGGGGCCATTCGGCCCTATTATCTATGTTCATACATGACCAGTTCATATACAGCAGAATTACATTAACCACTTGCTTACTGGGCACTTAAACAATGTTTTATTTGGATGGAACTTGTCTGCAGTCTGCACAGTCCTGGTCTGGTCGTGCTTCCAGACCAGGACTGAGAAGAAGGAAGGTACTGGGGGTTTTGGCAGGTGGCCATTCTGCTTTCTATGGTTGCCTGTCTGAATGCACACAAGAAGGGGAGGCATTGCTTATATGAATGTATATTTGTATATATATATATATATATATATATAATCAGAAAAACATGATCTCCGTTGCTAATTACTGGTATGTGATCCCCCACAGACCACAAACCAATCAATGGCAGTACATTTTATAGGCCTGGAACAATAAAATGTATGCGAAAACCAAAACAAGAACCTCCTGAGTTTTATTTTGTTTTTTTGTTTTTTTTGTGGTGGTTGTGATTTTTGGTAAATGCTTAGACATTCAGTTTACACGTCTAATACAATCTTTTTTTTCTGCGCAGCAGTTTCGCACTGCCTGGCTTACAAAGTGACACCATACACTGGTTATGAATCTGCACAAGAAGATGACCTCAACTGCTGGAGCTAACTCTGGCAACTTTACCTTTCAGCATCTACAGTACTGGGAGGGAGAAGGATGTCTGTCGCCTCCTGCTCACTTATATGTAATGTATACCATAAATGGTCTCTTATCTAGTTATAAGTTATTGGTGTATCTAAACCCCCAAAAAGATTCGATACATGGCAGCTTATCAGTCCTTAGATGAAATAGCTGCATTTGTTTTCTTTTTTCAGGTTAAGGACATTTTCTGCAGGTACAGGAATAATACCTAAGGGGACACAGCAACAAAAAAAATAATAATTACCTGGTGGAGTCTTCACTACCCCCTACTTTATCGAAAAACATTTTTGGATAGATTCCACCTCTAACCCCCCATTCACACCTGAGTGATTTAGAATAAATTGCTCGTTGTGAAGAAGAAAACGAAGTGGTCGCACACTGGAGCCAAACGAATGCTTGATAGAAAACCTTTATTGTCAGATGCCAGACACAGGTACAGGAATCACAGTTAACTGTAATTCCTGTACCTGTTTTTCAGTGGGCAAATATATAATATGTATGTGTGTGTATATATATATTATATCAATTTTTTTTTAATATATAGGGAATATGATGGGAGGAGCTAGGGCACACAAAAGTGAGTTTTAACTCTCAAAGTATGGCTTGATCTCCTTGCCAAGAACATGTAAAAAGCTGTGGGCCCACCAACCTTTAACAATCAAAATATCACGTTTGGTGAAGACACCTCTGTGCTGCTCACGGTTCTCCTTGCTGGAGGGGAAGCTGTACCTGAGGCTCTGTAGTACAAGGATCTCCCTGCTTCTGCTTCATTTATTTTGTTGATCTGTGCATCTTTCAAAGGCTTTCCCAAAACATTTAATTGTAATTCTTACAACAGCAGCTGGCTACAATTTAATCAGAAGATTGTACACACTTGTGTCGACATTTATAAGATTTGTTTGCAATATTGAAAGATTGTTCCAATAGAAAATTTCCTTCAAATATCCCCTTTCCGCTAAATTTATCAAGCAGATGTCTCGTTGAGTGCAGCAGATGATTACACATCTGGCCATACTCCAATGGGTCAACTGAGACCCATGGCTAGACCGAAATCTTCCTCCCATGGCAATGTTTTTCACCATATAAAGGATCTGGAGTTAAATGATCACATGAGGGGATTGTTCAGGATTTCACAATTTTTGTTAAATTATTGCACAAGACAACATTTAACTTAGGACTCGCCACCATGACCAGACTTGTATCTACTTTTCTTTCTTCTTCGACCTTCCCAATTTTACCGTTCCCTCACTCTTCTATCCAACTAGAACGTTATTTCTATCACTATATCCCTTCTCCCAATTCATCCCACAGGAGCTTCATCTTCTATACCAGGGATATGCAATTAGCGGACCTCCAGCTGTTGCAAAACTACAAGTCCCATCATGCCTCTGCCTCTGGGTGTCATGCTTGTGGCTGTCTTGCTATGCCTCATGGGACTTGTAGTTCTGCAACAGCTGGAGGTCCGCTAATTGCATATCCCTGTTCTATACCAATACCTCCTCATCCATCCACTAGACCTTTATCCCTGTCGCAATACCCCTTCTATCAATTCATCCCATTAGAATGTCATCTATCCCAATACCCCCCTAATCCATCCACTAGACCTATATCCCTTCTCCCAATTCATCCCACTAGAGCTTCATCTCTTATCCCAATACCCCCCTCATCCATCCACTAGACCTATATCCCTTCTCCCAATTCATCCCACTAGAGCTTCGTCTCTTATCCCAATACCCCCCTCATCCATCCACTAGACCTATATCCCTTCTCCCAATTCATCCAACTAGAGCTTCATCTCTTATCTCAATACCCCCCTCATCCATCCACTAGACCTATACCCCTTCTCCCAATTTATCCCACTAGAGCTTCGTCTCTTATCCCAATACCCCCCTCATCCATCCACTAGACCATTATCCCTATCCAAATACCCCTGCTCCCTATGCATCCTACTAGAGCTTCATCCTCTATCCCAATACCTCTCCTTTTCCATTTACTAGAGCTTAATCCCTATCTCAATACCAATACCTGTGCACGCTATTCATCCCATTGGAGTCGGCGAAGGCACATCATATGTGTGGCGTAAATATTGCAGTGCGATACTGTTTGCTCATGTAAGTGTCCTGATACCATGATGGCAGGTTATGCTTTTATATCTTTAATATGTTTTTTTTTTTTTGTACTGTTTGCTTGTTTATTACTTATTTCTGTGGCAGCACCCTAGAGTTGGCATTGCAGGTGCATATTTGAATGGGAGGGTCCCAGGTACACCTTGTTGGCCATTTTATGATGTGTGTATGTAGCAAAGTGTATGTCCTTTGGAGAATTCTGCAGCAATTCTTCCAAGTGCCAATAGATGTCCCCACATGTCCTCAGTTTATTTGTATAGGAACTTTTCTAACTGAAGTCTGGTATTCTGCCGAAAACTCCAACTTGCCTAATTCTCCAACCACATCACTTCCAGTTTCTCCCCAGCAGCAATAATTGTAATTTCAACGACTTGGCTTTCTTCACAAAACACAGGCAGCATATAGACTATGGTACATGACGAGTTGGCTGTTTTAACAGAACCCCGGGTAAGGAAAAAGTTGTTGCCACCTTGGAGGTGGCCATGTTAGTTACTAGCGGGTGGACTAACAATGTCCACTCATTATCTCGTGTACCGTAGTCTATACGCTGCCGGTGTTCTGTGAATACAGCCAAATTGTCGAAATTACAGTTGTTGCTACTGAAGAGAAACCGGAAGTGACGTGGTTGGAGATTTAGGCGAGTTGGAGTTTTCGGCAGAACACCGGCATAGGATTAATGTGCTGTCCTCTGCTGTGGGCTCCAGCCACCATCTTGGAGAGGTCTGTTTTGCATCCTGACTCTGAGCTCTCATGAGATTTCAGTGGCCATTTCGCCACAGATAATGTATGTGCTGTGTCACAGGAGGGATTTCTGGATGCAAAAGCAGAGGAGGTAACCACCATCAATTAAATCTTAAAGTTTGGTTCACGTGGTTGCCCCTTTCAGGGATTTGGTCTATTCCCAACTAAGTGAGAATCTTTATAATAGAAAGAAAGTGGACCATAAGGTACAGGAGTATCATACGCATTGGCTTCCCTCTTTTGGGGCAAAGTGGGAGAATGCCTAAGTGCAACAGCATAGAGACTGCAAAGTGCTGTATTGGAGGCTTGATGTCTCATCTGCCCCCTACTGATGCTAATGGAGCACAGATCACGCTATATTAGCTTCTTCCCTGACCACAGTGGCTGCAAAAAGCAACAGCCGAACCTGGAAGTGATGTAGTACAGGTTGCTTCCAGGTTCTCAACATGCAAATATTCTCCTGCGCTCACAGTGGTAACCCAGAGGTATGAACAGTATAAAGACCTCCTAAAGCTGGTGGTCTTGCTGCTTTCTCAGGATATTGGGCATTCTCAAACTGGAAACTAACGAAATCGAAAGAGAAGGGCGCACCGACCTAGTGCATTACCACAATATGCTTTATTGAAAAGATAAAAGAGCAATAATACTCACAGCCGTTTAGACACATCCTGGTCTTCTGGCAGGACCGATTGACGTTAATAGACTTTCATGTAGCAGCGGGCACTCGTTGTGACATATGTTGATATCAATCACGTTTGAGTATTATTGCTCTTTTATCTTTTCAATAAATCATATTGTGTTAATGCACTAAGTCGGTGCGCCTTTCTCTTTCTGTTTCGTTTGCTTCCAGGTTCTTACTAGGTAGGGGAGATCAGTAAATGGGCATTCACTGGTCTCCATCCCCTCTAATCGGTGAAACCTGTCATGCCGGTCATGGTTCTGCAAGAGGGAGAGTGAAGGCCAGGAAACACGGGGGAAGGGGCGCAAATGTACCAAGAATGTGTGAAAACGATTGGGTGGCTGTACAGGGTGGTCTCTGGTTTGGAATGGGGTAGTTGGCCTGCCAATGGGTTGCTACTGCTGTGGTGTGGGGTACCTGGGTTCCCCTTCTCCTGAAATGAACTGAGTAACCTGCTGCCTCAAGGACCTTCTTGTTGCAGTGGGACCCACAAGGCTACAAGTGACCATTCCAACACATATTGTGCAGGCATGGTCCACCATCGGGAATCCTGTCCAGAGCAATGATGTGATCCCAACACTCAATTCCATGTAGGACAGGAAAAGGCTGAAAGAGGCTGGAAAAGATCAGCAGCACCGAGATGCAAAAAAAATTATGAAAACCATATTTATTAAAAAGAAAAAAAAAAAAAATACTTTAGCAAAAGAACTGTCATCCAGTTAGGGTTGAGATCTACTTTCATGATGACACTACAGTGCTGCTTTTCACAAGTGAACTGTTACTTTAGGTTCCATCTATGTCATATGTTCCCACCATTCCAGGCTTGACTTCTGCTTTGCGTACAAAATGTGTGATGATATGATTTTTCTTGGCCACCTAGTCAAAACGTCTTTGAATGAGGTGCGAAGAGTGCTAACCACAGGCGATGAAGTCATTGTACAGCCACCCCCCCCCACCATGAGACCCTGAACCAGGCGAGAGCTTGCAGCAGACCACTCAGGAAGTAGACAGGAAGACGCAGCTCTCGGCATACAAGGTACCTGCATATATTTTATTTATATATAAATATATACAGTATATATAATTATAGTACAACGTTTTTAAATAAATATATACACACAGTGTATGTATGTATGTATGTATGTATGTATGTGTGTGTGTGTATATATGTATGTATGTGTATATATACAGGGCTTTTTTTTTTCAGAGAAAAGGTGCAGGAACTCAACCATGCCCGCCACACACACATACCTGCCAAATGGCATCAAATAGAAGCTCTTCCCTCTGCATACAACCCCCTCCCTCCACTACCCTCATCTTCTCCCCCTCCTTAAAAGCTCCACCATCTGTCATATGTCCTACCTTTGTTGCAATATTAAGCTGAAACACCTATCCGGCTGTAGTACCTTCCAACATACTATAATATACTACAGTCACTTGCAAGGGAGATCATGCAGTAGGAGCATCAACAACTGGTCACCAGGGAAAAAATGGAGACCACAGAGGCTGCAGCCTACCACACACCCTCTCCTGCCCATGACTGCACTGAACTCTGGGCACCTGTTCTGTATCTCCCTTGTCCCTGTCCGGCACTCAGTGGGATCTGTGCAGGAGATCTGACCTGTGGGAGCTACTGGGAGATGAGCTATCACTTGTAAAAGCAGAAGCTGGACTTCAATGTTACCAAGTGATAGTGGTGAGCAGGGAGCAGACGACCTGAGCCAGAGGTGGTGGAACTGAGTTCCCTCTAGTTCCTGCTGAAAAAAAGCCCTGTATATATATATATATACACCTTTATATGTTATAAAATAAACCAGAGCTGCTTTCATTGGCTTAAGGTGGAGACTCTTTCCTGAATAGCAAGGTCTGAACTACGAAGGAATGGAACTAAACTGGAACTGTTGGCCAACCGATTCAATTTCTTAACGCATTCCACCAGCCAATGAAGGACTGGGACTAAACTGGAACTGTTGGCCAACTGATCCCATTTCTCAATGTATTCCACCAGTCAATAAACAAATAGTCCCAATAAGGAATTGAACTGGTTGGCCAACAGTTCCAGTTTTAGTTCCATTTCTTCTCAATTCAGACCACCATGCTTTCCAGGAACATGGTCTACTGAAGGAGTAGTTGATACACTAAACTTTTGTATCTGGTAGATGCCTTGAGTGAGCTTGACAAATATTTAGTTGCGTCTGATAGTAGCCAATCCAGCATCAGCTTTCGTTGGCTGGTGGAATGCAATAAGTAATTGAATTGGTTGGCCAACAGTTCCAGTTTAATTCCATTCCTTCATTGGCGGGTGGAAAGCAATAAGAAATTGGATCGTTCGGCCAACAGTTCAAGTTTAGTCCCATTGCGCTATATAAATCGTGAATAATAATAATAATAATTTTTTGGTATCATTCTCCTTTTAGTAAGGTGTGGCAGGGGGTGTGTCCTATGCCTACATACTTTTGCTAATAGGTGTCCCTCATTCCAATCTCAGAAAGTTGGGAGGTATGGGGGGGGTTGCCCGTTTTTTTACATGGTCTAAATCTTTATTGACTTTTACTTTTTCAACTCTTGTTGCAACTTTTATAGCACCTGTGATAGTGTTATAGCGGGACAGCTTTACAGCCAATATAGAGAATGTCATTAGATATTGAGATGGCACGGGATGTAACTAGACAGCCAAAACTCAAGACCCTCATAAGACCCTTTCATGCTGGGAAAACAGGGGTGTAGACCTGGGAACTCAGCACAGGAACGGTGGGAACCTCTCACAATGAGCACTGCACAGACCCGGGAACTCCTGATAATGGGCGCAGCAGTTGATCAGAGGTGGGAAATTAGCAGGGATGGTGGGAAACCCTCATAATGGGCTTCTGTGGGTGTACAGACTGGGGAACTCAGTGCAGGGTTTTTAGGAACCCCTCATAATGGGAATAACAGGAGTTTAGGCCCCATAACTCAGCCCAGGGATGGTGGGAACCCTTTGTAATAGGCACAGTGCCTCGAAAAACTATTCATACCCCTTGAAATCTTCCACATTTCGTCATGTTACAACCAAAAACTTAAATATATTGTATTGAGATTGTATGTAAAAGACCAACACAAAGTGGAAAATATTTGTGAAGTGGAAGGAAAATTATAAATGGTTTTCACATTTTTTACAAATAAATATGTGAAAAGTGCGGGGGGCATTTGTATTCAGCCCCCCTGAGTCAATACTTTGTAGAACCACCTTTCTCTGTAATTACAGCTGCAAGTCTTTTTTTTATAACCTAACCCCGCTTTAAACTTCTCCACAACTTTATCCCTGACCTGTCTGGTGTGTTCCTTGGACTTCTTGATGCTGCTTGTTCACTAAGGTTCTCTAACAAACCTCTGAGGGCTTCACAGAGCAGCTGTATTTATACTGATATTAAATTACACACAGGTGGACTCTATTTACTAATTAGGTGACTTCTGAAGGAAATTGGTTCCACTAGATATTAGTTAGGGGTATCGGAGTAAAGGGGGCTGAATACAAATGCACCCCACACTTTTCACATATTTATTTGTAAAAAACTTTGAAAACCATTTATCATTTCCCTTCCACTTCACAATTATGTGTCACTTTGTGTTGGTCTATCCCATAAAATCCCAATAAAACACATTTATGTTTATGCTTGCAATATGACAATATGTGGAAAATTTAAAGGGGTATGAATACTTTTTCAAGGCACTGTATATTGTATATTGTTGACTTAGCAGCACTTAAGAAGTGAGTTAATACCTGGGAAACCAGCACAGGGGTGGTGGGAACCTCTCATAATAGATACAGTAGGTGTACAGACCAGGGAACTCAGTGCAGGGATGGTGGAAGCTCCTCATAATAGGCATGGCTGGTATACAGAGCCAGGAACTCTATACAGGGGTGGTGGGAACCCTTCATATTGGTCACAGCAGGGGTGCACACCGAGGAATTTTTGAGCAAAGATGTTGGGAGGTTCTCATAATGGGCACATCAGGTGTGCAGACCCAGTTAGTCAGTGCAGGGTTGGTGGGAACCCCTCATAATGGGCACAGCAGGTGTACAGACCAAGGACCTCAGTGTAGGGATGGTGGGAACCCCTCATAATGAACACAGCGGGTGTACAGACCAAGGACCTCAGTGCAGGGATGGTGGGAACACCTCGTAATGGGCACAGCAGGTGTACAGACCAAAGGCCTCAGTGCAGAGTTGGTGGGAACCCCTCATAATGGGCACATCAGGTGTGCAGACCCAGTTAGTCAGTGCAGGGTTAGTGGGAACCCCTCATAATGGGAACAGCAGGTGTACAGACCAAAGACCTCAGTGCAGGGTTGGTGGGAACACCTCATAATGGGCACAGCAGGTGTACAGACCAAGGACCTCAGTGCAGGGTTGGTGGGAACCCCTCATAATGGGCACAGCGGGTGTACAGACCAAGGACCTCAGTGTAGGGATGGTGGGAACCCCTCATAATGGACACAGCGGGTGTACAGACCAAGGACCTCAGTGCAGGGATGGTGGGAACACCTCGTAATGGGCACAGCAGGTGTACAGACCAAGGACCTCAGTGAAGGGTTGGTGGGAACCCCTCATAATGGGCACAACAGGTGTACAGACCAAGGACCTCAGTGCAGGGTTGGTGGGAACCCCTCATAATGGGCACAGCAGGTGTACAGACCAAGGACCTCAGTGAAGGGATGGTGGGAACCCCTCATAATGGGCTCAGCAGGTGTACAGACCAAGGACCTCAGTGAAGGGATGGTGGGAACCCCTCATAATGGGCACAGCAGGTGTACAGACCAAGGACCTCAGTGAAGGGATGGTGGGAACCCCTCATAATGGGCTCAGCAGGTGTACAGACCAAGGACCTCAGTGCATGGATGGTGGGAACCTCTCATAATTGACACAACACATGCGCAGACCCAGGAAACTAGAGATCTCACATACAGAGTTCCCGACATGTAACCATTCAGCCCCCCCCACCCCTGACCCCTTCCCTTGCAGCTCTACTCTAGCGTGACTCAAATCGAGTTGTCACCAATATCTCGCACTCTGACTATTTCCATTAACACTTCTGTGGTTTGCAGCTTTCTTTGCAATTTGAATGTGGTTACTTGTTTACAAGAACACAATCCAGCTCATCAGTCTAAAAGTTAACTCTGCAGTGTCACAGAAATTAAAAAAAAAAAGGATTCACGAAATACACGTTTTATACAGCAAGGGCTTATAGATAGTACCCCGAAATTCCTAGTCCCTGAATTTACTCAGTTTTTTTCCCTATAAAAATAAAGTGACTGGTTCTCTTGATGGTTTATACAAAGTATAAGGAGGAAAACGCTAAGCAGTGGAAATTGGTGCAAATGCAGTAAAAAATCTGTCACAAAAAAGGGTCCATCAAGAACTGACAGGAGTTCTACAAGAGCCCAGAGCTCCCAACTGTCCCTGATTTGGAGCAATGTCCCTCTGTCCCTCTTTCCCCCTCATTTGTCCCTCATTTTGGTCTGATCTATATAGTTGTATATAAAATACACTATTTACCTTTCAAAAAGTGTTTCCCAGTGCTAAATCTTTTATCCAAATCCTAAATTGCTGCATTTGTACATTTGAAAAGCCAATATAAAGGAATAGTAGTGGTAAAAAAAGCACTTGTGAGTTTAACTCATCTTTTTTTTGGGGGGTTAATTCTCCTTTAAGGGGTCGTGGTGGGAGCGTGTCCTATGTCTACAAACTTTTGCTAGTAGGTGTCTTTCATTCCCATCTCAAAAAGTTGGGAGGTGTGAGAGCCCCCCTTTTATCAGGCCTTGGATATACTGTACAGGAGGGATCTGAACGAATTGGTTACTCTTTAGGCGACTTTCACACTGGAGGCGTTTTCCAGGAGCTAAAGGGCTAAAAATAGCGCCTGAAAAACGCCTCCTCTGCCACCCTGGTGTGAAAACCCCGAGGGCTTTTTCATTGGAGCGGTGCGCTTGCAGGACGGGGAAAAAAAGTCCAGCAAACAGCATCTTTGGGGCGGGGTGGGAATACACCGCTCCTAAAACGCCCCTGCCATTGAAATCCATGGCTAGCGCTGCCAAAGCACTTCGGCAGTGGTGCTTTGCGGGCACTTTTAACCATTTTTCGGGCGCTAGAGGGGGTTAAAAGTGCCCCGCTAGCGACCGTAAAGAGCCGCTAAGACGACGGTAAAGGGCCGCTAAAAATGGCGGCGCTTTACCGCTGACGCCCCCCGCCCTAGTGTAATAGTCTCCTTAAAGCTGAAGTTTAATCTGCTTATATTTTAAATTCCCTGGTCCCACCCCCCCCCCCCCCAATCAACATGTTAATAGAATTTTTAAATAAAACCTTTCCATTTTCATTACATATCCATTTTTAGATCTAGTGATGTCATCACTGGATCTGTGTGCTTCTCTAGGCAATGCAGGCAGATCGTGGCTGGTGGGAGGGACCCGCATGGTGCTGTACACAGCTTTCTGAAAACATCACAGCACCCTTCCTTAGTTCTCTTCTTAACAGCACTCAGCCCTGGTGCAAGCAGTGGGGCCTGTTATGGATTGGGGAGGGCCCAGGCCCCCCCCCCCCCCTTTTTTTTTTTTTTTTAATGCCAGTTCTTTTGCTTACCCTCTGCTGTCAGCGGGAATCCGCCACTGACAGCAGGACTAACTAATCGTTATTAAGACTCTGGCAGGTGCTGGCTCCTTAACTACTGATGACTAGCCAGCAGGGATTAAAAAAATGTATCCAAATTGCACTGCAGCTGCACTACAAAATCGGATTGAAAATCAGATCAAAATCGCACAGTGTGAACCCAGCCTTAGGGCCCTTTCACATTGGGGCGGTTTGCAGGCGCTATTGCGCTAATAATAGCGCCTGCAAATCGACCCGAAACAGCCGCTGCTGTGTCTCCAGTGTGAGAGCTCCCGAGGGCTTTCACACTGGAGCGGTGCGCTAGCAGGACGGGAAAAAAAGTCCTGCTAGCAGCATCTTCGGAGCGGTGAAGGAGCGGTGTATACACCGCTCCTTCACCACTCCTGCCCATTGAAATCAATGGGACAGTGCGGCTATACCGTCGGCAAAGCGCCTCTGCAGAGGCGCTTTCCGGTGGTTTTTAACCCTTTCTCGGCCACTAGCGGGGGTTTTACCGACGGTAATGCGCCGCTTACAATGGCGGCGCTTTACCGCCGACGCCGCCCCCGCCCCAGTGTGAAAGGGCCCTTAGCGTGTCCCTAGTGCTCCCTTGTGCCCAACTTCAGCCCCCGAAGATTTGGCTGCTCAATGACGGGGCCATTTTTTGCGATTTGGCACTGCGTCGCTTTAACTGACAATTACGCGGTCGTGCGATGTTGCACCTAAACAAAATTGACGTTCTTTTTTTTTTTCCCCACAAATAGAGATTTCTTTTGGTGGTATTTCATCACCTCTGCGGTTTTTATTTTTTGCGCTATAAACAAAAAAAGAGCGACAATTTAAAAAAAAAACACAATATTTTGTACTTTTTGCTATAATAAATATTCACATTTTTTTTTTTTTTTAAAAGCTATTTTTTTTCCTCAGTTTAGGCCGATATGTATTCTTTTACATATTTTTGGTAATAAAAATTGGAAAAAAGCGTATATTGATTGGTTTGCGCAAAAGTCTACAAAATTTTACTAGTAATGGCGGCGACCTGCGATTTTTATCGAGACTACGACATTATGGTGGACACATCGGACACTTTTGACACATTTTTGGGTCGATTGACGATTATACAGCGATCAGTGCTATAAAAATGCACTGATTACGGTATAAATGACACTGGCAGGGAAGGGTTTAACACTAGGGGGCGATCAAGGGGTTAACTGTGTTCCCTATGTGTGTGTTCTAACTGTGGGGGGAGGGGACTGACTATAGGAGATGACAGATCGTGGTTCCCAGCTCGTAGGAACTCACGATCTGTCTCTCCTCTCCTCACAGAACTGGGATGAGCGTGTTTACATACACACACACACACACACACACATCCCTGTTCTGCCTCTTGTGCCCGTGATCGCTCGTGGCCGGCGGTCATCGCGACCATGCAGCGGGCGTGTGTGCACCTGCTATCCCGCTTAAAGGGATCGAAGTATAGCTACGATGGATGCATTCTATGCATGAAGATAAAAAAAACCTTCTGTGTGCAGCAGCCCTCCTCAGCCCCCTAATCCTTACCTGAGCCCATCTCGATCCAGCGATGTTGCACAAGAGGCTTGGCTTTCTGGGACTCCCTCTCCTCATTGGCTGAGACAGCAGCGGTGTGCCATTGGCTCCTGCTGCTGTCAATCAAATTGACTGAGCCAATGAGGAGGGAAAGGGGGCAGGGCTGGGCCACGGCTCCGTGTCTGAATGGACACCACAGAGCAGCGGCTCAGCTTGGGTGCCCCCCTAGCAAGCTGCTTGCTGTGGGGGCACTCAGCAGGAGGGAGGGGCCAGGAGAGCCGTAGAGGGACCCGAGAACAGGAGGATTGGGGCTGCTCAGTGCAAAACCACTACATAGAGCAGGTAAGTATAACATGTTTGTTGTTTTTTTTTAAACAAAAAAAAATTTGACTTTTTAGTATCACTTTAGCCAAGGAAATAATAAACACAACCAACACAATAAAAATCCCTGTTTCCAAGTTTCTAATGCACAGCGTGCAGTCAAATCAGACTAATGCCCTGTACACACGACCGGTTTTGCCGTCAGAATAAACTCGGAAGGTTTTTACGACGGAGTTCCGACGGAATTCCGCTCAAGCTGTCTTGCATACACACGGTCACACCAAATTCCGTCCAGAACGCGGTGGCGTACAACACGTACGACAGGACTAGAAAAAGGAAGTTCAATAGCCAGCGGCCAATAGCTTCCGTCTCGTACTTGCTTCAGAGCATGCGTCATTTTTGGTGCGTCGGAACAGCATACAGACGAGTGTTTTTTTCGATAGTAATATGCTCCATCGGAAAAATATAGAACATGTTCTTTATCTAAGTCCGTCTGAATTTTCAACAGAAAAAGTCCGATGGGGCATTCACACGGTCGGAATATATGATGAAAAGCTCCCATCGGACTCTTTCTGTCAGAAATTCCGCTCATGTGTACGCGGCATAAGAAATTTCAGTAGAGAAGAGTCTGTACAACTATACAAGACTGAAGGGAATGCTGAAGGTCAGCTCTAATTCTTAGTAAAAAGTGGTTAGGAGCTTGCTATAGTGGTTAGAAAGCAGCTGCTAGACAATTTAGCTGAACAAGGTTCTAACAGCTTTTTGCAAAGAATGGTGATGAAGAGGAACTTATGTACAAACCACTGAAATGAGTGGACTATCAATTCTTCATAGACTCACTCATTGTGTGTCCTAGAGAGCAACCACACTACAGCAACCCCTTTATTCAACTAGAACTCCTATTAAACTTGTTCAGTACTTCACCACTCTATTGCCAGGTTATCCTGATGGGGCAACCTTCCTCCATACACAGATACACCATCTGCCATTTAGGTCATCTGTGGGAACTTCTTTTTTCCTAGATATGACAGCATTCCTCTTAAAAAAAAAATAAAAAAAAAGAAGATGAAGAACAGAGGATTAGAAGGGCAATGAGGGCAACCACTGCCAGCTCCACCATATCAGGGGGAATAATAACAAATCAAGGGTGTCTGTTAAGGTTCGCATTTATCCAAGTGCAGCTGGATGTAGCCAACCACTACTATATCTAGTAGTAGTTGGCTACCTCCAACTGGACTTGTTATCTTCTCCAAGCAACATCTTTAGTTTGAATGAATGTCAAGAAGATATCTCAGCTCTCAATGGACCTGAAGAGACATAAACTAAAATGTCTGTTAGGGTTCCCATTTATCCAGGTCGTGGTATGTCTATTAGTGGTTGGCTACATCCAACTGGACTTGTTCTGTAATGCTGATGGCGTTTCGCATCTTCTCCAAGCAACCCCTTCAGTTCCAATGAATGTCAAGAAGATATCATAGCTCTCAATGGACCTGAAGAGGCATAAACTCAAGTGTCTATGAAGGTTCCTAATTATCCAGTTCATGGTATATCTATTAATGGCTAGCCACATCCAACTGGACTTGTTCTGTAACGTTGAAGGCATTTTGTATCTTCTCCAAGCAACACTTTTACTTCCAAAGAATATCAAGAAGAAGCCCAGCTCTCAATGTATCTAAAGATGCATAAAGTCAAGTCTGTAAAGAGTCTAATTGATCCAGGTCATGGTATGTCTAATAGTAGTTGGCCAATTTCAACTGGACTTGTTCTGTAATGTTGAAAAATTTTGCAGATATCCAAGGAGCTAGAACTGAAGAAGTGGCTTGGAGAAGCTACAAAGTGTCTTCCAACAGTAAGAATAAATCCAGCTTGATGTGGCTAACTACTAATAGATAATAATTGTAAAACATTTCCACCCAAGCATCAGAGAAAAGCAAACTTCTGAAAATATTGATCAGTCATAGAGTCAGTGTCCAAATCTGAACCTGTGACCTCTGTGGAGTCTGACTGTAACTCTACTCGTGGTGCAACTTGAGATGCTGGACAGCGGCCTATCTGTCTGATCTCTTAGGACAATCTTGCCTTGTCTTTTGTTTCTTGTGAACCTTGAGCTCTTTGCTCTTCCCATGAACTTCCTGATTTAGGCCATGTCTCTGCACTTCCTGTTTGCCAGATTATTGTGCTCTCTCCAGCCAATATCTTGATCGCTTGCGTACCTACAGCTGTTCTTATCTTCATTACCACTTGTTACTGACCTTCGGTTTGTTCTTTGACTATGCTTCTGCTTGATCCCAACCTACAACCACTTGTTACTGACCTTTGGTTTGTTTACTGATTATGCTTCTGCTTAATCCTTACTTGCTATATCTGCTACTGGAATCTGGCTTGCTCACTTCCTGGTGAGGTGATCCTGAAGACCGCAACCTGATACTAACAAACAACAAAACTCCTCTCCACCATCAGGAGCTCTGCTGAATACTGGTTAGTGCTTAGACCCTGTATTTGAAGGTGAGCTTACTTCATCTGCAAGGGTGAGCTGCTCTATACCTATCCCATGGGTCGGTGGGAGCCTCACTGCTCCTATAGCTACTGGTCTCCAAGCCTGACCCCTGACCGTGACATGTAGTTCAGTTGAACTTTTTAAAAGTTTGCAAACCTCCAAAATTCTAATTTCTGAACAAAAAGTCCCATTGAAGTCAGGCTCCAAAAAAGTTAATATTATAGAGCAGCAAATGATGCCAAATTGTGCAGAATGGTTTGAGAAGCTCCTGGAAGTCTGATCTGATGAGATAATGGAGTCAAAGTACAATCTGAGCCAATTGTTTTATATTATTTAAGGCATTTCATTGTTTATTTGAGCCACTAGAACTGAAGAATCTGTTTTGGATATGCTTGGAAATGTCTTCACCATCACAGAACAAGTCCCACTGAAAACGACCAACTATTACTAGATAATAATAGGAAGAAATCTCCACCTATTTACAGATGAAGCGGGTAAGGATCACAGAAAAGTAAACTTCTGAAAAGCTCAATCAGTCGTGGTTCAGTTGAATGCTTTGAAAGTTAGCAAACCTCCAAAATTCAAACCTAGACATCACATTGAAGCCAGTGAAAATCTGAACTGGGCTCCGAAGAAGGGAGCAGCAAATTATGTCAATTTGTGCAAAAGAATTTGGAAAGCTGGTGGCAGCCGTATGAGATAATGGGACCAAAGAACAGCCTGAGCCACTACCGTTAAATGTTCTACCAGGGATACTAAGATAGAAGGGTGGAACCTTGTGGGACTGGCAGTCAAGCTAAGGATGCTTGGCCAACAGCAGAAGCAGATATAAGGGCGAAACAGCTCAGAAGTCTTGGACCCAAGTATTGGTCAAGTTGACCTACCCAACTCTTGCACATTGACAAGACAGAATCTTCTCAACCACCAGTGGGTGTCTGTCTGTCCCTTATGCATAAGATCCTTACTGACCTATGTATTATACTTTTTGTGCTGTAACCCGTGATATCCTCTTTTTTGAGAAGTCACACCACTAACATCTACATCTCTTCCCACAGCGGTTCATAGCTGGCCTTCTGGACCAACCCAAGGAAGATGTTGTGTGGCAACCTTCTTGGGCTCACTTGCGCCTCTCTGAGCTTCATTCTGGGGCTCACTGGCATCCTCAGTGACTATTGGCTGGTGAATTTTGGATCAGATCTTTTCCATGAAGGCATCTGGCAACGATGTACCAATAACGCATGCATTAAAATCAGTGGGATAGGTAAGATGTGTATTTAGGTCTTTCAGCTTTCCATACAGCCATCTTAAAAAAAAATTGTACTAAAAATCATGCATTTTAAAAGCTTACTTTCAGTATTTTCTTTTGTGCCATATTTACTCAATTCCCCATCACTGATATTTGTGTTTCCCTTACAGGGTACATCGATGCCACCCGCACCCTTCTCATCTTTTCCACCGCTCTGCTCCTGTTTGGGATGGTGTTTTCCTGCCTTACATTTTTCAATTATCACATAGGCCGGTTCACAGCCTCCCTTGCAGCTGGTGCTCTGGAAGTCTTATCAGGTAAGGGCCTGCCCCCAAGCAACAACTGAAGGGTAGGGATTAGCCGAACACCCCCTGGTTCGGTTCACAGTAGAACATGCGAACAGGCAAAAAATTTGTGCGAACACTGTTAAAGTCTATGGGGAACGAACGTGAAAAATCAAAAGTGCTAATTTTAAAGGATTATATGCAAGTTATTGCCATAAAAAGTGTTTGGGGACCCGGGTCCTGCCCCAGGGGAGATGGATCAATGCAAAAAAAAGTTTTAAAAACTGACGTTTTTTTGGGAGCAGTGATTTTAATAATGCTTAAAGTGATGCTTGTAAAGTAGCACATTTTTTCCATGTTTAGAACAATACCACAGCAAAATGACATTTCTAAAGGAAAAAATGTCACTTAAAACTACTCGCGGATGTAATGTATTGTCGGGTCCCGGCAATATAGATGAAAATCATTGAAAAAAAACGGCATGGGTTCCCCCCCCCCAGTCCATTACTGGGCCTTTTGGGTCTGGTATGGATATTAAGGGGAACCCCGCACCCAAATTAAAAAAAAAATGTCATGGGGGTCCCCCAGGCACTATATACTCTGAACAGCAGTATATATACTATACGACCTGCCCTATATACTCTGCAGAAAATTGAGCCTTAGGTGTTGGTGGTACCACAACACTGTAAACCCTCACAGTTACTCTTGGTGAGCGCAGGAACGGGCCCTGCTGTGAAATATTATATCACAAATTGTAATTACATGCCCCTGTTAAGCAGGAGCAGAAAAATTGGGCCGGTGGTGGTGGTGGTACCAGAACACTGTAAGACCTCACAGATACTCTTGTTGGGCGCAGGAACGGGCCCTACGTTGAAATATTATTTCAAAAATTGTAATTACATGCCCCTGTTAAACAGGGGCAGATAAACTGGGCCTTGGATGGTGGTGGTGGTGCCCTAAACCAAAAATATTGTTGGAAGCTAGCATCATCAAGATTGAGGAGGAATAGGATAGTCAGCTTAGGCAGTCTTCAAGGGATCCCCACATCCATAGAAAATTCAATCAGTTAAATCAGCATCAGGTGCTTGATAGCTGCTGATCCAAGACTGATTCATTTTTATTAATGTGAGCCTATCAACGGAGTCTGTGGACAGGCGCACTCTATGATCCGTTACAAACTCTCCAGCAGCACTGAATGTGTGTTCAGAAAGAACGCTGGATGCAGGACAGGCCAGTATCTCAATTGCATATTGAGCAAGTTCTGGACAGTGGTCCATCCTCAAGACCCAGTAACCCAGTGGATGCTCTGTTGGAAAGGTCTCCAAGTCTGCTCTTGCCCCTATATATTCCTGCACCATGTAATGCAGACGCTGGCAATGCTTAAACCGATCAGACCTTGGCACTGAGAACTGAAAAATTGCTTAAAAGCATCGGTCAGCCGGCCACCTTCTCCACCGCTCTTTCTCTGACTGAACGAAGCCTCAGCAACACGTTGTCCAGCACCAGGAAATTGTAACCTCCCAGGATCTGGAAATGCATTGCACCAACCTTTCTTCAAGGCCTACTAAAGATGTTTCATCCTCTGCTCCCTCTGCGAAGGCAGAATGAGTTCTGCAACCTTACCCTTGTAACGTGGATCAAGAAGGGTTGTCAGCCAGTAATGATCCCTCTTCTTGATACCACAAATCCTAGGGTCCTTTCACAGGCTTTGCAGAACCAGGGAGGCCATGCAGCGTAAGTTTGCAGAGGCATTCGATTCTGGGTCACTAAGGATCACATGATCCGTAACAACCCCCTTACAGCCACGTACAACTCCTTGGGTTTCTGGGGACTGAAAACCATCCCTTGAAGACTGCTGCTGAGTGTTATCCTCCACGTCCATGCTGACACAATCCTCCTCCTCTTCTTCCTGTGTGTTTGGCGGGCCCGCAGGAATGCTATCTGGATAAAGGGGACCTTGAGAGGTAAGGAAGTCCTCCTCTTCCTCCCGGCTTTTTAGATAAAAGTGATCCCAGCGGCGAGATCACTTTTATAGGGATAGGAGAGGTGTTCCCAGTTGTTTCCGAGCTTACCGGAGCCGTCGGTAAGTCCAGATTCGATCCGATGTGGTAGATGGCTAGGCAGGAAGTCGAGTGAGGGCAAGATAGCCTCCACTCGGCTCTTTGCCCTTGGAGGACCGGAGCGACCTCCAAAGTCACTTTCGATTCTCGGGCTTAAGGACATTTTTTTTTTTTTTTTTAACGTCAAAGTGTCAAAAACATTTTTTTTCTTTTGCTTTTAAGGGTAAATTAAAGAATTAAAGCTCTGAGATTTTTTTTGACCCCAGAGCTCTCAATAAAGCGGACCTTTCATGCTTATCTCTATTACAAGTGATGTTTACATTAATTGTAATAAGGAATAAAAGTGATAAAAAAAAATTAAAATAAAGGGACAGTGTAAAAAAATAAATAAATAAGACTTTTTTTTTTTTTAAAGCACCCCATCCCCCACGCAGAAGCAAACTCATACGTAAGTCACGCCCACACATGTAAACGGTGTTCAGACCACACATGTGAGGTATTATACAATCGTTACAGTGAGAGCAACAATTCTAGCACATGACCTTCTCTGTAACTCTAAACGGGTAACCTGTAAACATTTTTAAAGCGTTGACTTTGGAGATTTTTAAGTAACGTTGTTTGTCTCCATTCCACAAGCATGCGCAATTTTAAAGCGTGACATGTTAGGTATCTATCTATTCGGTATAACATCATCTTTCTCAATATATATATAAAAAATGGGTAACTATTGTGTTTTTTTTCATTCATTAAAATGTATTTTTTTTTTTTTAAATGTTTTTAAAAGGCTGCTGCGCAAATATAATGTGACATAAAATATTGCAATGACTGCCATTTTATTCCCTAGGGTCTCTGCTAAAAAAAAAAATAAAATAAAATAAAAAAATAAAATATATATATATATATATATATATATATATATATATATATATATATATATATATATATACTGATTTTTACTTGTCAGAAAAAGGCCTGGTCTTTAAGTGGTTAACATGACACGAAACATTATCCATATTCTCCAAAAATAATCCATATACATCCACTACGTAATGATCCTGTAATCTATTTTTCATAAAATCATTTCTTAATGTGTTTTCTGCCCCCATGTAACAGCAGTGCAACTTTGTCACTTATTTATTACAGCGATGCTTCTTCTCATCGGATTGACGGTATACACATCTGAAACGGCTCATAACGTCCTCACCAGTTCCTACAACTTTGAGTGGTCATTCTTCCTCTGCTGGACCTCGGGCGTTTTCTTGGTTGTTGCAGGTTGGTTGTCAGCAATGTCTCAGATTTACCCTACTGGGAAAAAAATGGGCGTTAACACACGGTTTGACATTGGTTAAGGTAATTGGATTGAACTCATCTGCAGTCTGCTGATTGCATTGTTAATTAGTACAGACTGCAGATAAGCTGAATATAAACAAAACTATTTACAATGAACGAGGCTTGTTAAATCAGATTTCAGTGAACAGGGAATCAGACAGCAGTGAGAAGTTACTGTGTGTTACCAAAGTGGAGTGATAGCTTTAGACAAATGTATACTAGGGGTTATACTAGGGTTCCTTGGGGGAGGAGCAATTTCAACATCTCTGAGATCATCTGAAGTAATCACTTACACCAATGATCTTTTGAGCTATCTGTAAGAGGGAATTCTTCCCAATCACCACCAATGTAAGGAGCCTTCATCCCACTGATAACTAGTGTAACCAGCTCTTCCCTTCTATTCAAGAGTGTTCGATGGTCATTCTCCCACTGACCCCCAATCTAAAGGGGCCCTTTTCCACTTATCGCCAATCTAAAGGGGCTCTTTTCCACTGATCACTAATCTAAAGGGGCCCTTTTCCACTGACCACCAATCTAAGGGGAGGGTCTTCTCCAACTAACCATCAATCTAAGAGAACCCTTCTCCACTGACCAGGGAGCTCTTCAATAATCATCAATGCAAAGAACATTCTTCCCAATAATCACCAGTGTAATAGGACCCTTCTCCTCTCACATTGAATAGTGCTAGATAGTCACTCTCCCATTAATCATCAATCTAAGTGGGGCCTTTTCCACTAACCACTAATCTAAGGGGGGCTCTTTTTCCACTGACCTGGCCATCAATCTAAAGGGACTCTTCTCCACTGACCGCCATTCCAAAGGCTCCAATGGAGCTGTTCAATGACAATGAACTCCGATGTAAAGAGCATTATTCCCACTGATTACCAGTGTTATAGGGTCCTTCTTCCATTCACTACCACTGTAAGAGGGCCCATTTTCCTATGACCACCAATGGAAGGTGGCCCTTCTTCCACCGACCACCAACCTAAGGGAGCCCTTCTCCACTGGCCATCAAACTAAGGGAGCCCTTCTCCACTGGCCACCAACCTAAGGGAGCCCTTCTCCACTGGCCATCAACCTAAGGGAGCCCTTCTCCACTGGCCATCAACCTAAGGGAGCCCTTCTCCACTGGCCATCAAACTAAGGGAGCCCTTCTCCACTGGCCACCAACCTAAGGGAGCCCTTCTCCACTGGCCACCAACCTAAGGGAGCCCTTCTCCACTGGCCATCAACCTAAGGGAGCCCTTCTCCACTGGCCATCAACCTAAGGGAGCCCTTCTCCACTGGCCATCAAACTAAGGGAGCCCTTCTCCACTGGCCATCAAACTAAGGGAGCCCTTCTCCACTGGCCACCAACCTAAGGGAGCCCTTCTCCACTGGCCACCAACCTAAGGGAGCTCTTCTACACTGGCCACCAACCTAAGGGAGCCCTTCTACACTGGCCACCAACCTAAGGGAGCTCTTCTCCACTGGCCTTCAACTTAAGGGAGCCCTTCTCCACTGGCCATCAACCTAAGGGATCCCTTCTCCACTGACCACAAATCTAAGGTAGCACTTCACTGACCACTAGTAGAGAGGGCACTTCACTGACCATTATTATCACTGTAAATAATTTTGTTATATACTAAACAGTCCTGGGTGTCAAAACATTTTAAAGCCGAACTCCATGAATTATTTGTATTATCTACATGCCTTGGTCCAGCTTGGCACAATGTAAATATGCATATCTCATACCTGATGAGCTGCTGGGGAAGCTGAAAATCATGGTAGTAGTTGGCTCTACTACAGTTATAGCTGCAATTTTGGTTCTGTGCAGGTCTACTTTTCCTCTGCACATTGACCACAGGGGGTCGTGCGCATAGCACCACCGCCATTCATAGAATGCCTTGTATTTTTCTTTTTCAATGAATATAAGGCATTTTTTTTGACTGGACATGGTGGAGATCATATCACCACTGCTTCCTTTCTACCTTGTCCATTCAGGGAATGCCTTGTATTCACTGGAAGAAAAAAAAAAAATACAGGGTGTTCTGTGAATGGTGGCGCTGACAAGTGAGTGGCCCCTTGTGGTGAGAGGTGAAGCCACTTACACAGAACCCAAGCAGGACCCCAGAGGATTGTGGTTATCACTGTAGTAGCACTGACTACTTGTTCAATTAAGCTTTGACAATACTGTAAAAACTGGAAGCTGCTTGGTTACTACGTAGAACTGCACCAGATTTTGCACTCTCCAGTTTTAGTAAATCAACACCATTGTGTCAAGCTGGTCAAGGGGTAAGCACGTGATATTTAGTTGCCAACTAATAGCAGAAAACATGATCTTCATTGTTGCTGCTAGTTACCGGTATGTGATCCCCCGCAGACCACAAACCAATCAATACCAGTGAATTTTATACGTTGGGGACACCAAAAATAGATTTGGAAATCCAAAAAAATCCCTGAAAGTTTTTTTTTTTTTTTAAATCATAAGACATTCAGTTTGCACGTCTAATGCAATCTTTTCTCTTTACAGCAACTTCGCACATCCTGGCGCACAAATCTACACCGCAGACCGGGTATGAATCTCTGTGAGAAGGAAACGTTGTCAACGGCCGGAGCTGACTTTGGGAACTTTGCCTTTCAACATCTACAGTATTGGGAGGGAGAAGGGTTTTTGTCGCCTCCTACTGCCCACTTATATAAATTGTATAACAAAAATGGGAAAAAAAAAATGTTACCATCTCGTATCTAGTATAAGTTATTAGTGAATCTAAACCTAAGAAAAAATATTTAACCACTTACGTACCGAGATTCTTTTTGAGATTTGTTGTTTACAAGTTAAAATCAGTTTATTTTGCTAGAAAATTTACTTAGAACCCCCAAACATTATATATATTTTTTCTTCAGACACACTAGAGAATAAAATGGTGGTCGTTGCAATACTTTGTCACACCGTATTTGCGCATCGGTCTTATGCCCTGTACACACGGTCGGACATTAATCGGACATTCCGATAACAAAATCCTAGGATTTTTTCTGACGGATGTTGGCTCAAACTTGTCTTGCATACACACGGTCACACAAAGTTGTCGGAAAATCCGATTGTTCTAAACGCGGTGACGTAAAACACGTACGCCGGGACTATAAACGGGGCAGGAGCCAATAGCTTTCGTCTCTTAATTTATTCTGAGCATGCGTGGCACTTTGTGCGTCGGATTTGTGTACACACGATCGGAAATTCCGACAACGGATTTTGTTGTCGGAAAATTTTATAGCAAGCTCTCAAACTTTGTGTGTCGGAAATCCTGATGGAAAATGTGTGATGGAGCCCACACACGGTCGGAATTTCCGATAACAAGGTCCTATCACACATTTTCCGTCGGAAAATCCGACCGTGTGTACGGGGCATTACAAGAGCTATTTTTAAAAAAAAAATACATTTTTTGAATTAAAAAAAAATAAACAACGGTAAAGTCAGCCCAATGTTTTTTCTATATTGTGAAAGATAATGTTATGCCGAGTAAATTGATACCCAACATGTCATGCTTCAAAACTGCGTGGAATGGCGACAAACTTTTGCACTTAAAAATCTCCATTGGTGCTGTTTTAACCGCACATGTGTTGTTTGAACACCGTTTTCATATGCAGGCGCGACTTGTGTATGCGTTCGCTTTTGCACACAAGCTCGGCGGGACGGGGCGCTTTAAAACATTTTTTTTTCATTTATTTTACTTTTTTATTTTTTATTTTTACACCGTCCTTTTAAAAAAAAAATGGTTTGGGTCACTTTTATTCCTATTGCAAGCAATGTAAATATCCCTTGTAATAGAAAAAAAAGCATGACAGGACCTCTTTAACGTGAGATCCGGCATCAAAAAGACCTCAGATCTCACATTTACACTTAAATGCAATAATAAAAAAAATTAATAAATGAATAAATGTCTTTAAAAAAAAAAAAAAATAATAAAATTCCCCTTCAAGACCATTGGGGGCGGAAGTGACGTTTGACGTTGCTTCCGTCATCCAATGTTATGAAGCCGAGTGGGGGCCAGCATTCCCTCACTCGGCTCCATGCTACTGAGGGGACAGCATCGGATCTTCTTTGCTGGTAAGCGGCGGAGACGACCCGAGCGCGGTGGGATGGGGGGCTATCTGCTGCCATAACCCCGGTATTCTACGTCAGTGTGTCGACGTACAGCTATGGCGGTTTGCGATAAGTGGTTAATGCATTGCAGCTTATCAGTCCTTAGATGAGGTGGCTGCATTGGTTTTCTTTTTTCTGCGGGTAGAGGAAAATGTCAAAATGATAATGTGTCATGGCGCAGCCAAAAAACTTAAAATTAAATTGCAAAATTATAAATACTAAGCAGCTGAACAGACAAGGATGAGTCCACAAAAAAATCCTAACACCAAATAAATATAAAGATAAGTGGGCTGGGCTAGAAGTGAGACATGCAAAACCTAAAATTAGTAATATTTAAAAAATAATTAAAAAAAAGAAGAAAATTAATATTTTTTTAGGTTTAGGGAGTTCCTGAACCTAAAATTATAATAAATAAATAAAATTGAAATTTAGAAAAAAGTAAATATTTTTAGATTTAGGGAGCCTCATTTCTAGCGCTCCACATTTAACTTTATATCTATCAGGTACAGGCAAATACCTGATAGAAATCTAGTGTCCTTCTACCTTCCTGTTATTACCAATGATGAAAATGTTTCAGCTTTTCTCGTGATCCTATGTAAACTACATGACCCCTCCGCATCATATAATGGAGACGATGATGAGGTGGGGGAGGGGAGGGGGGTTGTTTGTAGTCCAACAGCTTAGGGTTGTCACCCTTGCCTAGGAAGTGTCTGGTAAAAAAAAAGAAGAAAAAGGCCTTAAAAAGAAAACTAATGCAGCCACCACGTAGACTAATCAAGGCCCTTTGTACACTCGAAGACACTCTGCATAGCGGCAAGGTTAGGACAGCGCCCTCTACTGGGACTTCCTTGCCAAAGCCGTTCCCTGTTGGAAAAATGCAGCACGCCTATTTAGGGAAGCATGGCTCCCCAAATTCTATATGTAAGTTGATTGTTTGTTGTAACTGCTTTATATAAAATAAAATGCTAAAAGCAAGAAATTGTGTCATCTGTTCCTTTAAAGCCAATGCTACACGGTAAGCCCCCGCTACCTCTTTTCTCTGAATTCCTAAGTGTGTACACTTGCTGTGTCCATTATGAGGGCTTCCCATCATCCCTGTTTGAGTTTTTCATTCATTTTCTTATAGAGGAACAAAACTGGAAGCGCTAGGGAGCACAAAGGTAGGTTTAATGCCCGAAACTCCCAGTTGGTCTCCTTACCAAGAATATGTAAGAAGCCGTGGGCCCACCAACTTTTAATGACAAACAAAGTATCCCATTAGGTGAAGACCCCTCTTTACTGCTCACTGTTCTCCTTGCTGGAGAGGAAGCTGTACCTGAGGATCTGCAGTGCAAGGATCTCCCTGCTTCTGCTTCATTTATTCTCTGGATCTGTCCAATGACCCCACCAGTCATTGGATCCCCAATCCCCTCTACTATGAGGAAGAAAAGCCCTGCTTCTACCAAGATGTCTACCTCCACACAGGTGCAAAGGTAAGCCAGTAATGGGGAAAAGTTTGGCTGCAGAGAACCTACAGGCAATATTGGTGACTAGTCCTTTCCCCTCTGCTTGCCAGATTCCACAGGTCGGGTCCTCTTTAAATATCAATCAGCATTTAAAAATTATTGTTTGGTCACATACATAAGGAACAAATCTTTCAAAGGCTTTCCTGAAACTTTTCATTGTAATTTTTACAACTTGTGTCGAAAATTTGCTTCCAGTTTTACCTTTTGGCTGGATGTAGCCAATAGATGTCTCATTGGAAGCAGTGGGTGATTACACATCTGGCCGTACTCCAATGTGTCAACTGGGGCCCCTGGCTGGACCACAATCTTCTTACCATGGTGATGTTTTTCTCCATATAAAGGATCTGGAGGAGTTGAATGATCACATCAGGGGATTGTTCAGGATTTCGGCATTATTGCACAAAACGACACTTTGGATGTTCCACCATGACCAGACTCTTGTCTACTTTTCCTTCTTTTCTGACCTTCCCACTTCTTCTACAGCTCCCTCACTCATTTATTCCACTGGAACTTTATTCCTTTCACTATACCCCTTCTCCCAATTCATCCCACTAGAGCTCCATCTCCTGTCCCGATACCTTCCTCAATTATCCGCTTAGGCTTTATTCCTATACCCCTTCTCCCAATTCATCCCACTAGAGCTCCATCTCCTGTCCCGATACCTTCCTCAATTATCCGCTAAGGCTTTATTCCGATACCCCTTCTCCCAATTCATCCCACTAGAGCTCCATCTCCTGTCGCGATACCCTCCTCATCCATCCGCTAAAGCTTTATCCCTTTTCTCCTTCTCCCAATCCATCCCACTAGAGTTTCATCTCCTATCTGAATACCCCACTTATCCATCCACTAGACCAGGGGTCTCCAAAGTTTCTAAGAAAAGGGCTAGTTTACTCTCCTTAAGGCTTTGGGGGGGGGCAGACTTTGGCCAATGGGAGTAGAAAATGTCCGAACATCATTGCCCCATTATTTGTTTTAATGGGGGAAATAGTGCCCCGAATGTTGGTATCAATGGAAGAATAGTGCCCCTTTGATGGTGTCAGCAGGGGGAATGGTGCCCCATCATTGGTATCAGTTGGTGAAATAGTGCCACAAGGGCTATAATAAAAGCAAGCTAAGGGCCACATCCGGCCCCTATGCATCCAACTAGAGCTTCATCCTCTCTCCCAATACCGCTTCTTATCCATTCACTAGAGCTTTATCCCTATCTGTGATGGGAGTCACTTTGGGCTTGTGGAACCCAGCTTACCTTGGAGAGCTCTGGAAACTCAGTGTCCAGCTCCCCCGGCCCCTCCTATGTGTAAATCACCCTGTGTCCATTAGGGGCACAAGGTGACCGAGAACCCCAGTCTGATCTGTGCTAGTCGGACTCGCTATACAGCCACACTGGAATGTTGTATATATGTATATATTGTGTGTTGTCTCATGCTGTTGGACTCTTTGCTAGGATTGTTTGGGGTGTGGCTGTGTCCCATTGTTGTGTCTGTCTGTGCCTTATGAGGAGTGTATTATGGGATGGATGTTTTATCCTAATACCAATACCCCTGTGCTCTATTCATCCTATTGGAGCTCCATCTTCTATCTCAATACCCCCCAACCCCTTCCCATTCATGCAACTACAGCTTTTTTCCACTATCCCAATAACCCACCCATTCCCTCTTTCCATTCTACTAAAGCTTTATCCCTTATTCCATTACCCCATCCATCTTACCAAAACTTCATCCCCTACTTCAATAACCCTCCCCCAAAAGCCAGCAGCTCAATCCGTCCATCCCATACATGCCACTTCTCAGCCTTCCCATCCATCCAATTGGAGGTCCATTCACTGCCCCCCACCCTCTCCACAAATAAGCTCCATCCCCCATTTAATACATGCCACTTCTCACCCCCCCCCCCCCATCTATTTAGAGCACAATTCCCTATACCAAATCTCCCTCCCCCCTTCCACCCATCAGCTCCAACCCCCCCCCCCCCACCATTCATTACATGCCACGTATAAAGCTCTTTTTCTCTCCCCTCCCATTTATCCCACCAAAGTTCCATCACCTATACCAATATCCAGCCACCAGCTACATTTCCCCAACCAACATATGCCACTTCTCATCTATCCCCCCAACCCCCTACCCACTCCTGCCCAATCTCCCCCATCCAATGTGCTCCCTCTTTATACAATCCACATTCCAACACCTTCCTTCCCTACAGCACCATCTCTCACCCCACTTTTCCTTAAAGCTCCACCACCCAACACCACCAGCCCCGCCATTTAATCTCAAACTTCCACAATTTCTAGCAAATTCCCTGCCCCTATAATGCCAACATTCCACACATTGAGTGCCGGGACAAGGGCAACTCCCCATAGCTCCAAACTTTCCCTGATTTCGAGGGACTGTCCCTGATTTGGAACAAAGTCCTTCTGTCCCTCTTTCCTCCTCATATGTCCTCATTTTGGTCTGATCTCTATAGTTGTATATAAAATGCACTTTTTATCTTTCAAAAAATGTTTCCCAGTGCTAAACCTTTCATCCAATTTCTAAATGACTGCTTTTGTAAATTTCAAAAGCCAATACAATAGAAAAGTAGTGGTAAAAAAAGCACTTGTGGGTTTAACCAATCTTTTTTTTTTTTTTTGTACAATTCTTCTTCAAGGGGGCGTGGCAGGGGGTGTGTCCTATGCCTGCATACTTTTGCTAAAAGGTGTCCCTAATTCACCTCCCAGAAAGCTGGTAGGTATGGAAAAGACCCAAATGTTCCCTCCTCACCCCGCTCTGATCTGTGAACTATTTCAGTAGCACAGGTTGCAGATCCTGTCCCCCGTTCAATAAGGCGCCAAGGCAGCTGACACTTCTGCCCACCCCTTGGCCCTACCTACATTAAAAAAAATCTCCACCAAGTTCTTCAAGTGTTGCCACAGATTCTCGATTGGATTTAGGTCTGGACTGTGACTGGGCCATTCCAACACATGAATATGCTTTGATCTAAACCATTCCATTGTAGCTCTGGCTGTATGTTTAGGGTTGTTGAGCTGATGACTTTTAATATAAGGACACGTACTTGTCCAGGGAGCCCGTAATGTCGGCACTTGAAGGCGACCCGACCATCGGCTCCGGGTGCAGGCGTCGGAATCCTTACTAAGGGAAACAGGAAGTGAAGTCATTGCAGCTTCACAGCCTGTTTCCTACTGCGCATGCGCGACTCTTTCTGAATGGTTCCGTCGTCCTCTGGGACACAAACAAGTGAAGGCGAGGGGGGGGGGGGGGGAGGGCAAAAAAAAACACCGGAAGTGACGTACCTCGCTGCGGCGCCGTGGGATGGAATTCCCAAAGAAAATATAAGAATTAGGTATGGAAAAAAAAAAATCCAAAAACGAGGTGGGGTGTGCTTACATTTTCTAAGAACTTCCATTTTTGCCTGGAACTCCACTTTAACTAAGATTTTTTTTCGTTTAATTCTCCTTTAAGGGGGTGTGTCCTATGCCTTCATACTTTTGCTAATAGGTATCCCTCATTCCCAACTCAAAAAAGTTGGGAGGTATGGAAAAGTCTCACACTGGGTGACTGCACAGATCTGGAAAGAATGCACAAAGCTCGTCAGGATTATATGAAGAATATACATATACCTCCCTATCTCCCAACATTTTGAGATGGGAATGAGGGACACCTACTAGCAAATGTATGTAGGCATTGGACACGCCCCCTGCCACACCCCCTTAAAGGAGAATTAACCCAAAAAACGTTAATTAAATCTAAGGGCTTTTTTACCACTACTATTCCTTCATATTGGCTTTTAAAATGTACAAATGCAGTGATTTAGAAATTGGATGAAAAGTTTAGCTCTGGGAAACACTTTTTGAAAGATAAAAAGGGCATTTGATATACAACTATATAGATCAGACCAAAATGAGGGACAAAGGAGGAGGAAAGAGGGACAGTCCCTCGAAATCAGGGACATTTGGGAGCTGTGTATACATGACTCCAGTATTAAGATAATATTTGCTTATTCTGGAGCTCCTCTTTAAACATAATGATAAGAACCCATCAATGCCTTCATAAAAAAAAAAATATATATATATATTTGTGCTAAGAATTCCCAGCAGCACCTTTGTACAGAAAGAATGAAGCAACCTGTCATTCTTTACACTAGACTACCCCTGACCTCAAAGGACCTTGCCATTGTCTTGCCCATTTCCATCATGGCTGCCCGGGTCCCCTATCGCTCCGCCCCTCACGTTGAACCAAGCGTATCATCGAGACAGCGATTGGCTATTACGTAGACTGGCACGCGGCTGGCTACTGGAGCTCAGGATCGTGATTGGACAGCGGCTGATTGGCTGGGAGGATTGCAGAGAAGCTGATTGGCCGGAAGCCTCGTCGAAGACGCCGATTGGTCGCCGGCTCCAGTCGGTCTCTCCCAGGTGCAGGAAAGATGGCGCTGAGGGCTCTGGTCGGTGTCAAGCGGGTCATAGACTATGCCGTGAAGGTGAGAGCCGGCTTCGGCCGGGGCCGGTGAGGGAGGAGGGGGGTGGTCGGTGCTGAGGAAAGAATTCTTCTTACACTTCCAGAACTCTGTCACCATGGTAACTGCTTCTGTCAGTGCAGAACTCTGACAACTCAGCTGGACTCAGTGACCTCCCCCCATCTTATCCACATTACCTCAGGCTGGCAGAGGAGCTGGGCCAGCACAGACAGTAATGGGGCACCATTAGAAGAGGAGAGTGCTGTGACTTGCTATAAGAGGAGCTGGGCCAGCACAGACAGTAATGGGGCACCATTAGTAGAGGAGAGGGCTGTGACTTGCTATAAGAGGAGCTGGGCCAGCACAGGCAGTTACTGGACCCTTGCAGATGACGAGAGGGCTATAGCAGGTAAAGAGGAAGCAGCTGGGCCAGCATAGACAGTATTAGGGCACTCCTGGAAGAGTAGAGGGCTATGACATGCAAGGAGGGAGGAGCTGGGCCAGCACAGGCAGTAATAGGGCACTTCCAGAAGAGGAGAGGGCTCTGACTTGCATTAAGAGGAGCTGGGCCAGCACAGGCAGTAATTGGACCATTCCAGTATAGGAGAGGGCTATGACATGCAAAGAGGGAGGAGCTGGGCCAGCACTGATAGTAATAAGGCACTTAAAGAAGAGGGGAGGGCTATACAATGTAAAGACGGGGGAGCTGGGCCAGCACAGATAGTAATTGGACCTTTCCAGAAAAGGGGAGGGCTATGATGTGTAAGGAGGGAGGAGCTGGGTCAGCACGGACAGTAATAGGGCACTTCCAGAAGAGGAGAGGGCTATAAGATGTAAAGACTGGGAAGCTGGGCCAGCACTGTCTGGACCCTTCCAGAAGAGGAGAGGGCTATGCTTTGTAAAGAGGGAGGAGCTGGGCCAGCACAGGCAGTTATTGGACCTTTGCAGAAAAGGAGAGGGCTATGGCATGTAAAGAAGAAGCAGCTGGGCCAGCACAGACAGTATTTGGGCACTCCTGCAAGAGTAGAGGGCTATGAGATGCAAGGAGGGAGGAGCTGGGCCAGCACAGGCAGTAATTGGACCATTCCAGTAGAGGTGAGGGCTATGAGATGTAAGGAGGGAGGAGCTGGGCCAGCACGGACAGTAATAGGGCACCATCAGAAGGGGAGGGGGTTATGACTTTCAATAAGAGGAGCTGGGCCAGCACAGGCAGTAATTGGCCTTTCCCAGAAAAGTAGAGGGCCGATCCGAAGAAAAAAAAAAAAATCGATTTGCTGAAAATTTGAATCGATTTGACCTCTCAACTCGATTCAAGATTCAAATCGATTTTTTTTTTTTTTTTTTTTTCCCCAGCCCTAGGACAAATCTTCTGCCCCACACTCCAGTCTTGCGGCCCCCGCACACACGATCCGAAAATCGGACGAAAAATTCCGCTTTCCTCGCGATCGTATGATAATTGGATGGTTAGTACAGAGCTTCCAAGAGCCGATCAGGACAGTTCATCCGATTTATTATTCGATCGGACAAGCATGAAAATTCTCCTCGTACCATACCGGATCATACGATGTTTGTGTAGTCAGTACAGATGTCCTCCGAAAAAATACAATACAAACCCCATTACAACACCTATGTGGAGAGGGGGAGGGGTTCTGCTGGGATTTTAAAGGCGCCGAGCAAAAAAAAGTTACTAGTAATAAACCAAAATGTAAAAAAAAAAAAAAATATGTAACAAAGTTTATTACACAGAACACAGTTTAACCCCTTCAATATCGGGCACCTTCACCCCCTTCCTGCCCAGGCCAATTTTCAGCTTTCAGCGCTGTCGCACTTTGAATAACAATTGAGCGGTCATACTACACTGTACCCAGATGAAATTTTTATCATTTTTTTCCCACAAATAGAGCTTTATTTTGGTGGTATTTGATCACCTCTGGGATTTTTACTTCTTGCACTATAAACAAAACGAGTGACAAGTTTAAAAAAAAAAACACTTTTTTTACTTTTTGCTATAATAAATATCCAAATTTTTTTCTTTTTTTCAACAAATTTTTTCCTCATTTTAGGCCGATATGTATTCTTCTACATATTTTTGGTAAAAAATATCGCAATAAGCGTATATTGGTTTGCGCAAAAGTTATAACATCTACAAAATAAGGGAATAGATTTATAGCATTTTTAATATTATTATTATTTTTTTTTTTTTACTAGTAATGGCGGCAATCTGTGATGATTTTTTTTTTTTTTTTTTTTTATCGTGACTGCGATATTGCGGCAGACACATCGGACAATTTTGACACATTTTTGGGACCATTGTCATTTATACAGTGATCAGTGCTATAAAAATGCATTGATTACTGTATAAATGTGACTGGCAATGAAGGGGTTAACCAGGATGGGGCGCTGTAGGGGTTAAATGTGTTCCTAAGGAGTGATTCTAACTGTGGGGGGGGGGGGGGGGATTCACAAGGGGAGGAGACCGATTGGTGTTCCTCTGTACAAGATCTCCTCCCATCTGACAGGATGTGTATCTGTGTGTTTACATACACAGATCCACGGTCCTGCTCGGTTACCGGGCAATCGCGGGTGCCCGGTGGACATCGCGGTTGCCGCGCATGCGCACCGGGACCCGAGTGACGCAGCGGGCACCCCCTAGGGATCCTGGAAGGCAGCGCCGTCATATAAAGGCGGCCCAGGATAACAGCTGCACCGTCCTGCCGTCATATGACGGTGGGCGGGCAGCAAGTGGTTAAAAAGTATTTGGCTATACATATACTACACGGATATAGAAACACATCCAACCAACTGGTGGAACAATTCTTCACTCAACAGTAACATGGAGTGACATATCCCGACATGTTTCGTCTTTTGAGGCTTCCTCAGGGGATGTTTATTGAGAAGTAGATATGATACTGCATAGAACAAAGTACAGTTCAAAAAATCAGTACAAGGATTATAATACAAATAAACACAATAAATATGCTGCTGACTTCCTTGCCCCCAATGCTAATCAGCCACCCGACAAGGATGTTTTTACCTGCAGCTTGATGTTGAGCCAAACGAGAAAAAAACATTACAATACATGACATCACTTCCGATTTTTTTTTGTTTTTTTTACTGTCTGAGAATTTTCGTGACTTTAGTAACCTATTCAATTCCTACTTGCGACTATATTAAGCGAAAAAAAAAAAAAAGGTCAGACTATCTGTCGGATCGTGTGTACGGGCCATAAGGCCCTGACGTCATCAAGCAAGGGTTCATAGCCCAGCATTGGACGTGATGGCTTTAACCGCTTCCCCCCCGGAAGATTTTACCCCCTTCCTGACCAGAACATTTTTTTGCGATTCGGCACTGCGTCGCTTTAACTGACAATTGCGCGGTCGTGAGACGCTGCACCCAAACAAAGTTGACGTCCTTTTTTTTTTTCCCCACAAATAGAGCTTTTTTTTGGTGGTATTTGATCACCTCTGCGGTTTTTATTTTTTGCACTATAAACAAAAAAAAAAAAGAGCAACAATTTTGAAAAAAAAAAAACGCATTAATTTTTACTTTTTGCTATAATAAATATCCCCCAAAAATATATTAAAAAAAAAATTTTCTCAGTTAAGGCCGATATGTATTCTTCTACATATTTTTGGTAAAAAAAACGCAATAAGTGTATATTGATTGGTTTGCGCAAAAATTATAGTGTCTACAAAATAGGGGATAGATTTATGTCATTTTTATTATTACTTTATTAATGTATTTTATATTTAATTAATTTATACTGATTTTTTTTTTTTTTTTTTACTAGTAATGGCGGCGATCTGCGATTTTTATCGGGACTGCGACATTATGGCGGACACATCGGACTCTTTTGACACTTTTTTTTGAGACCATTGTCATTTATACAGCGATCAGTGTTATAAAAATGCATTGATTACTGTATAAATGTCACTGGCTTGAAAAGGGTTCACACTAGGGGGGCAATCAAGGGGTTAAGTGTGTTCCCTAGTCTGTGTTCTAACTGAAGGGGGGAGGGGTCTGTCTAGGGGAGATGACAGATCGCTGTTTTTACATTGTATGAACAGACGATCTGTCTTTTCTCCCTTCGGAGAACCGGAAACTTTGTGTCTACACACACAGAGTACGGTTTTCCGTGTTTCGGCAGCGATCGTGGGAGCCCTGCGGTGATCGTGACCACCGGGCACTCGCATCGGCTCCGTGGGCGAGCAGCGGGCGCGCACATAGGATCAGGTAAGTTAAAGTGCTTTTGCTCTCCCCTAGACTAAATAAGCAGATAATACCTGCAGTTCCTAGAGTTGAGCTTAAAAGGGGTTGTAAGTCCTCGAGGATTTCCACCTTAATGTATTCTTTGAATTAAGGTGAACACTCTTCTGTAGTGCAGCAGCCCCCCCCCCCCCTCCCCCCCAGAGCCCCCCTTTTACTTACCTGAACCCGATCGTTCCAGTGACGCGCACAAGCCCAGCAGCTCCAGCCACTGTCTCAGGTCCTCATTGGATAGAGTGAGCAGCCTAGCCATTGGCTCCCGCTGCTGTCAATCAAATCCAGTGACGGGGGGCGGGGCCAAGTCCTGCTTTCTGTGTCAATGGACGCAGCAGGACTCGGGAGTGCGCCCGCACGAGTGCCCCCAAATTGAAAGCGGCTCTCTGTGGGGGGCACTTGAGAAGAGGAGGGGCCAGGAGCGCCACTGAGGGACCTCAGAAGAGGAGGATCGGGGCCGCTCTGTGCAAATCCCTTGCACACAGGAGATAAGTGTGACATGTTTGTTATTTAAAAAAACAAAAATAAAATCTGAACCTTTACAATCCCCTTTAACAACTTGTCTACCATCGGTGCCATCTGCTCCTTATCAATGCCCCTTATGAAGCCATGAGCTGAGAGGGCACATGTGTGGGCGCGTTACACACACACACTCTGCAGCTCCGCCCCCCCAAACCGCACTGGAGAATGCATAAGGTAAAAAAAACATTTGTGTTTGCAACTAGCACATCGTCACCCTCGTACACACCCCATATAAACAGCACAACATAGGGGGCGAGAATGTAAACTTCAATTGCTTAACACATGTGAGGTATCCTTGTGAACGTCGGCGTGAGAGCAATAATTCTAGAGGCATCATTTATGGCTGGTTCTAAACTGATAGCCCCCCCCCCCCATGAAAACCAATGATGGGGCACTATTCCACCCCCCCATGAAAACCAGTGATGGAGCACTATTCCACCCCCCCCCATGAAAACCAGTGATGGGGCACTATTCCACCCCCCCCATGAAAACCAGTGATGGCGCACTATTCCACCCCCCCATGAAAACCAGTGATGGCGCACTATTCCACCCCCCCATGAAAACCAGTGATGGGGCACTATTCCACCCCCCCCCATGAAAACCAGTGATGGGGCACTATTCCACCCCCCCATGAAAACCAGTGATGGCGCACTATTCCACCCCCCCATGAAAACCAGTGATGGCGCACTATTCCACCCCCCCCCATGAAAACCAATGATGGGGCACTATTCCACCCCCCCCCCCCCATGAAAACCAGTGATGGGGCACTATTCCACCCACCCCCCATGAAAACCAGTGATGGGGCACTATTCCACCCCCCCCATGAAAACCAATGATGGGGCACTATTCCACCCCCCCATGAAAACCAATGATGGGGCACTATTCCACCCCCCCCCCCATGAAAACCAGTGATGGCGCACTATTCCACCCACCCCCCATGAAAACCAATGATGGGGCACTATTCCACCCCCCCCCATGAAAACCAATGATGGGGCACTATTCCACCCCCCCCATGAAAACCAATGATGGGGCACTATTCCACCCCCCCCCCCATGAAAACCAGTGATGGGGCACTATTCCACCCACCCCCCATGAAAACCAATGATGGGGCACTATTCCACCCACCCCCCATGAAAACCAGTGATGGGGCACTATTCCACCCACCCCCCCCCCATGAAAACCAGTGATGGGGCACTATTCCACCCCCCCCCATGAAAACCAGTGATGGGGCACTATTCCACCCCCCCCCATGAAAACCAATGATGGGGCACTATTCCACCCCCCCATGAAAACCAATGATGGGGCACTATTCCACCCCCCCCCCCATGAAAACCAGTGATGGCGCACTATTCCACCCACCCCCCATGAAAACCAATGATGGGGCACTATTCCACCCCCCCCCCATGAAAACCAGTGATGGCGCACTATTCCACCCACCCCCCATGAAAACCAATGATGGGGCACTATTCCACCCACCCCCCGTGAAAACCAATGATGGCGCACTATTCCACCCACCCCCCATGAAAACCAATGATGGGGCACTATTCCACACCCCCCCCGTGAAAACCAATGATGGCGCACTATTCCACCCACCCCCCATGAAAACCAGTGATGGGGCACTATTCCACCCACCCCCCCATGAAAACCAGTGATGGGGCACTATTCCACCCACCCCCCGTGAAAACCAATGATGGCGCACTATTCCACCCACCCCCCATGAAAACCAATGATGGGGCACTATTCCACACCCCCCCCCCCCCCATGAAAACCAATGATGGCGCACTATTCCACCCACCCCCCGTGAAAACCAATGATGGGGCACTATTCCACCCACCCCCTGGAAAACACCAATGATGGGGCACTATTCCACCCACCCCCTGGAAAACACCAATGATGGGGCACTCCCCCACCCCAGGAATACTGGGGCACTTGTCAAAGAAATTATTAATGTACTTTACTACTACAGATGACTACTACTGATGAGTATTCTGTATAGCCATAAGCCGCTACTTTATCTGCACAGTGTGCAGCTCGGCTCTCACGGCTGCTTCTCGCCTCTTTCCCTCAAGGCAGCAGCGGACGGGGCTGAGAATAGCAGGGGGGAGCTGACGTCGGCGAGGAGGAGAGGCGCGGACGTGCCTGGTCACATACACCGCTGCCTTGTACACAGGAGACTTTTAACTGACTGGCAGGGAGGAAGGTGCGGACCAACTAATCGATAATGAAAATCTTTGCCAACTATTTTCATTATCGATTATTATCGATAATATCTATTAATCGTTCCAGCCCTAGTCTACAGGTTACTAGTTTAGAGTTACAGAGGAGGTCCTGTGCTACAAATATTGCTCTCGCTCTAACGATCGTGGCGATACCTCACATGTGTGGTTTGAACACCGTTTACGTTTGTGGGCGCGACTTACGTATGTGTTTGCTTGTACGCGCGGGCATGGAAATTTTTTTTTTAAATGTATTTATTTATTTTTTCTTAATTTATTTTTACACGGTCTCTTTTAAAAAAATAAAAAAAATTCTGATCATTTTTATTGCTGTCACAAGGAATGTAAACCTCCCTTGTGACAGTAATAGGAAGTGACAGGTACTCTTTATGGAGGGATCAGGGGTCTATAAGACCCCAGGTCCCTCTTTTGCACTTAAAAGTATCCCAGCGAACGTGCCGACTGGCTGCTCGGGCCTCACAGGAGGGGCTTCTAGCAGCATCGGTTGTTATCACTAGAAAGCCAACCGGTAGTAACCCATTCAAGCCGAGAACGAATAGTTAAATAGGGGTTAAATAGTTTGTTTGAGCCAAGCTGGCCCAAACTGTTTCCATTGCTAAGTGTAAATGGGAAAATATTGTGCTAGCTCAAATGAAAAGTGAAAAGCGGCTACATAAACAATGTGACAAAGATGTTAAAAGGTGAGTGATAAATAAATGTAGCGATGGGGAGTGAACTCTTTTATATCAATATATAAGTGAGTAGTACAGAAAAACAATTATACAAAAATAAAACAAATGGAAATGTGAAAAAGTCCAATGAGTGTGAAGGTCCTGAGAAAGGCCATATGCGTCAACCACCAAAAGATGACTAATCAAAGATGTACTACTCTGGCAATGTCCGGTATAAGAACTATCAGGGGTGGTACATCTTCAACCAAAAATGGGGTAGTATATCTACTCTTACCGGAACAGGTGGACCCGAATGTCAGCGACGACGAGTCATAAAGGCATAGATGCTGGGATCGGCAGATGGACAGAACTCCAAGGAACCCATGACCTCCAGACACGACTCCAAAAGGTGTAAGGGACCACCAGCAAACCGGACCTCAGATGAAGAGAACACCAGGGGTGGACCTCAGGCGTGGAAGGACCGACTGGACCACAAAGGGACTCTCGTCCGGAAAGTTATGCAAAGGAAAAATGCCTCCATATGGTGTGGGTCAAAAAATTTTTTTTTTTTTTGCTAAAAACCAGCTTACATCAATAAGAATAAAAAACTGATCACAGAATAAAAATGAGGGGCAATGTGAGAAGCAGAAAGCCAAGACTGACGCGTTTCGTCCCAAAGGACTTCAACTGGGGCATACAACAGCTCCCCCCACATTGCTCATATTTATAAACTACATAAGAGTAAAAAAGACCAATAATTGAGAACCAGTTGGACCTCCAATGGTTCCGAGGCCAGTGATTGGAGAAAAACCGTCACCTGACCATATGGGCTCCAAGCCTCAATATGGGAACCAATATTAAAGGGAGGATCAGGTCACATGGGGTCAAGTCACCGGCTCTGCGGTTACCCAGAAATGTATGTTAAACTTGACTTGGAATTAGCGTGGCTGACACGAGGCGAACATCTCATTGAAAAGCCCGCGAAAATCGGATATATTCGACCGCATGATGAGTAGAAACCAGTCATGGCCCCGGAACCCTCAAGTCATATGACTCAAATATATTCAAGGGGGGAAGTGATTCCCATGAAGGTCTGGTCATATCGGTCTCGTAATCAGCGACAACCAATGGCCACACTGCCCGGTCTTCCATCGCCAGGAAACCAGTGAGAAGGACCAGGTCCGGACCGGTGGTCGTGGCCGGAAGTGGTCTTGGCCACAGGAAACAGTCAAGTCACGTGTCCAAATAGGTCACATGATGCAAGGTGAGTAAGCTGACAGACCTGCTGGTGACCGGCCATGGGGAATCTTTAACTGGCACAACCAGTGACGTGGGGCTGAGTCGGTCACATGGTGCCAACCATAGCGTCACCGTGGCCGATGCACCCCCACTGAACCATCATGGTAATGACTTGGCTAGCCCAAATAGACATATCACCAAAATACCATAAAAAGAATAGATGGACATGGGTTACTTGGCAGGATGTCGTCATCACAATCCTCCTTTGAATCAGAGGGGTGTGCCGGCGACGCCCAGCCAAAAGGCAAAAAACAAGGCCGTCACAACATATCCAGGTGTCCTGTGCAGACCCAAGATTAACAATCTGGGTGGGCATCTCCGCACATGGATTCACGTTGTTGGTCACCACGTGATTCCATATGCGGAGGTGCCCACCCAGATTGTTAATCTTGGGTCTGCACGGTACGCCTGGATATGTTGTGACGGCCTCGTTTTTTGCCTTTTGGCTGGGAGTCACCAGCACACCCCTCTGATTCAAAGGGGGATTGTGACTGACGACATCCTGCCAAATAACCCATGTCCCCCTATTCTTTTTATGGCATTTTGGTGATATGTCTATTTGGGCTAGCCAAGTCATTACCATGAGGGTGCATCGGCCACGGTGACGCTAAAGTTGGTGCCACGTGACCGTCTCAGCCCCATGTCACTGGTTGCGCCAGTTAAAGATTCCCCATAGTCAGTCTCTGTCAGCTGACTCCCCTTGCGTCATGTGACCTATTTGGACATGTGACTTGACTGTTTCCGGTGGCCATGACCACTTCTGGCCACGTGGTCAGCGGCATCCGGTTACGATCACCGGTCCGGACCTGGTTTTTCTCATTGGTTTCCTGGCGATGGAAGACCGGGCAGTGTGACCATTGGTTGCCGTTGATCGTGGGACCGATATGGCCAGACCCTCATGGGAATCACTCCCCCCTTCAATATATTTGGGTCATGTGACTTTAGGGTTCTGGGGCCATGATTGATTTCTACTCGTCATGTGGCCAATTATATCTGATTTTTGCGGGCTTTTCAATGAGATGTTCGTGTCAGCCATGCTAATTCCGGGTCAAGTTTAACATTTTCGGGTCACCGCAGAGCCGTTGATTTGACCCCATGTGACCTGATCCTCCCTTGTGTCTGGAGGCCCTGGGTTCCTTGGAGTTCTGTCCATCTGCCGATCCCGGCATCTATGCCTTTGACTCGTTGTCGCTGACATTCGGGTCCACCTGTTCTGGTAAGAGTAGATATACTTCCCCATTTTTGGTTGAAGATTTACCACCCCTGATGCTTCTCATACAGGACATTTCCAGCATATTCCATCTTTGATTAGTCATCTTTTGGTTGACTCATATGGCCTTTCTCAAGACCTTCACACTCATTGGACTTCTTCACATTTCCATTTGTGTTATTTTTGTATAATTTGTTGTTCTGTACTAATTTATATTGATATGAGTTCACTACCCAGCGCTACATTATTTATCACTCACCTGTTTCCATTGCTAAGCAGTGCGGTGGCTGTGTGTGCAGTAATGCACTTTAGCAGCATTGGCATAGCACATACAGTAGGTGGCGCTGTGTTCCAGCAACAGTATGAGCGACTTCCTGCTTGCTAGCCGGGTTGGAAATTCATCCCCCAAAACGCATTGAATTGGCAACAATATATTCTTGGAATAAGCTTGTGTTTAGCCCAGAATATTACGGAGTGGCTCTTCAGCTCTAAATGATGGAATTGTGCATCTGGCACCTGGCAGAGTAGCAGCACCGCACCAGGCTTGGGATCTGGGTCAGATGAAGGAAGCAGGACAGTGACTCTTGGGACAAGAGTTTTGCAGGATTGTGCTGCGAAGTGAAGCAGGACTGCAGTATAGGGTAAGGGGTGATCGTTGTATTGGAAGCAATATTTGTGTTCTTGGGATCAATGTGATATTATTATTTATTTTTAATTTTTTTTTGTTACTCTACTGGGTGACTGGTTCTCTTTAAAGCTCTTATTCCACTCCAGCATTTTCTGCCTGAGATGTATACTGTGTGCTTTGAATTTTTATTTTTTTTAGTAAGCACTACTGCCCTACAGGGTTCAATTCCCACCTCTTCTTCTTTGTTCCTTTTTTTTTGGGGAGGGGGGGGTTCGCCTTCTGTGTTCAGGTCTCTTCTTCTGACCTGAAATAGATTGGCTCCTTGAAGGTCACCCATCACAAAAGCATTACTGGTCACTGGGCTCTCCTTTTGGAATGCATCACTTTTCAGTCCTGTCAGGATGGTCTGGGTGACTTTCTGCTCTCCTCTTAGCTTCTCCCAAGACTTTCTGTGCTCTGGCCCACTTGTCACCTCCTCCTATGCTGTCCTCCTAGAGCCTCTCTCATCCTCTGGAACTCACTTCCCCATTATGTCAGGCTCTCCGACAGGCTTTTCCCTGTCTGTTCACAATGGTTGTCTGTTTCAATAGGGGAAGACTTGAGAGGTCTGACATGTGAGTGTCTCTTGTTAAAATCCAGAACTGACCGGTATGCCCTAGACCAGCGGTGATCAAGTTTCTTGAGTCTCAAGTGCTACTCCTGATCTCACAAAAGGACCACACATACTATTCTGTGAATGTAACATTACAGAAACCTGTCAAAGCCTACAGACCTGTGGCGGCAGACTTTGGAGCTGCGGCGGTGGAGGGCCGCAGACTTTGGAGCTGCGGCGGTGGAGGGCCGCAGACTTTGGAGCTGTGGCGGTGGAGGGTTGCAGGTGCTCACAGGTTGGGCACCAAAGCCTCAGACTCTGTGCCATTGGGGAGCACACTCCTGCCTCCAGTATACTATCCATGGACCTGCACGGTACGGTGAGACATGTCTGTATGCCGTGACTTTGTGGTTGAAACAGTTTGCCGCTCAGGGTCAGTGTGCTCTCGTCATCTTCATCTCGCCTCTCCTATAATTTCATACATTGGATTAGCCCTGCGGTTGACTGCCGGTTCTTATTTGTCATCCCAGAAGCTGCCAAGCACTTTTACATATTAAGGGACCTTCTTTAGCAGTCCTGCTATTAATATTTATATTATACGGAATAGGAATTACGTTTTGTCTCCACTGCTCGGAGCCTTTCTTGTTTTAATGATAAAGAAAATGAAATGCATTCACTATATGTCAGGCGTCAGCATGTTTTTATAGGGCCCTTGCTTTGGGAAGGAGAGTTTTTTTAAAAATAGTTTTTACTTATTAATGGGGGAGGAAAAAAATCAGATCAAATTTTTATCGCAGCAGCTAATCTCCACACTTATTAGATGCTGATTCTCTCTTGGGACGAAGGCCCCCCACGTTCCTGTGTTCACGTGGCTCCTCCCACTAGCAGCGTCCTGTGTAGCCGTCTGTTCGTGCGCACTTACATAATGGATGTCCAACGTCCTCTAGCCCAGTAGTGGTCGTCGTTTGGCTTTTTTTTTTTTTTTTTTTTTATATGGGGGGGCCTCAAGTGTGGTCCTTGACATCACCAAAGGACAAAAAATTCAGTGAATGTTAAGTGTCAGACAGCAGACACACAACCAGATATAGTCAAAAACTATGGGCGTGATACAAGAGGCAGAGCGAGAGCGGGGCCAGGGTACAAGAGGCGGCCCGAGAGAGAGCGGGGGCCAGGGTGCAAGGCGTGGCCGGGAGAGAGCGGGGCCAGGGTGCAAGGCGCGGCCCGAGAGAGAGCCAGGGGCCAGGGTGCAAGGCGCGGCCCGAGAGAGAGCCAGGGGCCAGGGTGCAAGGCGCGGCCCGAGAGAGAGCCAGGGGCCAGGGTGCAAGAGGCGGCCCGAGAGAGAGCCAGGGGCCAGGGTGCAAGAGGCGGCCCGAGAGAGAGCCAGGGGCCAGGGTGCAAGAGGCGGCCCGAGAGAGAGCCAGGGGCCAGGGTGCAAGAGGCGGCCCGAGAGAGAGCCAGGGGCCAGGGTGCAAGAGGCGGCCCGAGAGAGGGCCAGGGTGCAAGAGGCGGCCCGAGAGAGAGCCAGGGGCCAGGGTGCAAGAGGCGGCCCGAGAGAGAGCGGGGGCCAGGGTGCGAGCGGGGTCCAGGGTGCAAGAGGCGGCCCGAGAGAGAGCGGGGGCCAGGGTGCAAGAGGCGGCCCGAGAGAGAGCGGGGGCCAGGGTGCAAGAGGCGGCCCGAGAGAGAGCCAGGGTGCAAGGGGCGGTCCGAGTGAGAGCCAGGAGCCAGGGTGCAAGGGGCGGCCCGAGAGAGAGCCAGGGTGCAAGGGGCGGCCCGAGAGAGAGCGTGGCCAGGGTGCAAGGGGCGGCCCGAGAGAGAGCGGGGCCAGGGTGCAAGGGGCGGCCACAGTATCTTTAAGCATTTTGGCTCAGATTACATTTATACAGTATAAAGGTTGAGATGAGCTCCTCCCATCAGGACAGAGGAAAGACGCCAATTTGGACGCATTTATGCAGCAAATCTGTAAGCTGTTGCGACTCCCAGGATCTAATGATGTGACTTGTGCTGTAAATCACTCGTCACTCCGGCTTATCTGTTTCTCCTTCTTTGATGGCTTCACGGATGAAGTGTCTGTTTGTGATGAGGAATAAGCGTCAGCTCTCAATATCAGAGGATGATTTGTATGTAAATCACCCGGCTAAGACAGATTTCATCATTTTTTTTTTTCCCAGTCCCTCAATTTCCAGACCTGTTTCTGGAGGGAACAAAATCGACAGATTTCTTCGGTTTTGAATGAGAAAAGCTCTACCTTCTGGACGGCTATAGGAAGTTTTAAGTGCGGCACTTGAACGTGAATTTCTTCCTTTATTGAGCTTTAATTTCCAAACATATTCCCTCCTTGATGCGGCCTGAACACAGCTGCGTTTCGGGGCTTGGTGGGGTTCTTTTATTCCCTTTTCAAGTAAGAAGCCGTTTTAAATTTGGATCAAAGACGCAGCTGGCAACCCAGACGGGAACGCACTTGGCTGCCAAGATGGCGGGTAGGGGTGTAAGAGAGCCTCTTATATGGTATTAGGAATATAGGAGCTCCCAATGCTGATCTGTGCATATTGGGAATCCTGAATAGGGATGGGTGACTAAGAGAAAATCTTCTTCAGCGATTCAGATCTCCAAAGCAGTTCTTTAAAAAAAAAAATGTAGTCAACAGCTACAAATCCTGTATCTGCTGACTTTTTTGATGGGACACTTACCTGTCCAAAGATCCAGCGCTCTCCTCACCTGAGCCGGATTTTCAGCCATCTTCAGGGTCCAGGCGTCGCCATTTTTATTTTGGGAAGCTGGCTGTGGCTGCTTGCAGCTTCCCACTGCGCATATGCAAGCCGCGCTGCACTTTGTGAATGGTCCAGCAGCTTTCTGGGGACCTGTAATTTGTCCTGGAAGGAGGGTGGGGGGGTGGGGCAGAAATTGCACTCAAATCGCTGCGGTGATCTGACCAGAAGTGGGAGCTGGTACCTGTCCAAAACCAGGTATCCGCTCACCTGCGCCAAAGGCGGACAGACAAGTGGAACTTTCCCTTTTTTTTTTTTTTTTTTTTGAAGTGGAATTTATGCTTAACTATTCCTAAAGTGTTCACCTATAAGCCCTCGTTCACACTGAACAGGGCTGCGACTTCGGGGGGGGTGGGCGACTTGAAAGACATCTCTGCGGGTTCATGCACAGATGTCTATTGAAATTGTCTGCAAAGTTGCCAAAAGTAGTGCAGGAACTACTGTTGGAAATTGGTGCGGTGCCGCAAAGTCGCACGGTTTTGGGATGCTCCTATTGCCGGTATTCTATCGATTTGTGCCCTCCGTCAATGTGCCTGCGCAGAATGGAAGGGCGCTCCAGCTGATTTCACGATCAGCTGGCGTGACGTCACCATAGCGTCATGCGCACGTCGTAGGAGGCTTTTTTCGACGGGAAATACCATTTCACGTCACAATTGAAAGCGATGCAAAGAGCGGATGGAGACCGTAGATGTCAGATTGAACCTCGCTGTTGAAGGGCGGGTTGTGGGTGTGTTGCAACCCGCTCCCTAGACACAGGCAAAATCCGCCGTTCAACACACCAAAACCCGCCCTGCAACGCAGATGAAACCGGACCTTGAGCACATTGTAAACCCCGCGCCGCCACAGCGAGGCACAATATGACAAATAGGGTCTCCCGCCGCTGTTTGCATAACATTCAATTGTGCCCGTCAAATGGTATATCCCATAAAAGAAAAAACCTCCTACGATATGCGCTATGGTGACATCACACCAGCTGATCGGGAAATCGGCTGAAGTGCCCTTCCGTACTGCGTATGCGTGGGCATTTGCCGAAGGGCACAAATCGGCAGAACACCGGTAATGGGCTCCGATTTTGATCTGTCAAATTGCGCCGATGTGAAGGGGTGCTTAGGACTAGTTCACACCCAAAACACATCCTCCAATACCATTCTGGATGCGTTTCTGCATGCGTGCTTTTGACGCATTTTTTTTTTTTTTTTTGTTTGTTTCTGTGCGTTTTTTGTTGCTTTTCTTTCATGCGTTTCCAGGTGCATTCCAGATGCTTTTTTGTCAATTTTTTTTATTTTTCATTTATTTATTTATTTTTTTCAATGAACTGGGGTCTGGCACGTTTTTGATGCTTATAGGTGTTTTTTGTTTTTGTATTTTGTTTTTTGGAACCGGAGCACAGTAAAATTGCAAGCACCGGTGTGAACGATGCCTCTGAAAACCATGTAACCTACTTTCTATGCATTTTGTATGCAGAAGAAAAAAAGCACTGGAACGCACGTGGTGTGGACTGGCCCTTACAGTATAAATGAAAAGGGGAACCATCACCGTACCCCCACCTGGCCTTCGCTGTACTTCCCTCCTGTGGATGCTGAGCTGTCGGTGCCCACGCAGCCCGTGGAGCGGTCCAGGGATTTGAAATCCCCCGCTCTTCTCTCCACAATGCTTCTGAGACGGATCAAAGCGATTCTGATTGGTCAGATTTACACAGCTCTACTACAAGTCACAGCCCTGTCTGGCAGGAGACTTGTGCTGCAGTATAGTAACACTTGGGGCTCATTCCAATGAACGACTGGAGGGGGGGGGGGTGGTATAACACCAGGCAATCGCCAACCGTCATGCACCCACTCAGGGCTGTACACTTGCTGTGACCACTTTGCATTGTGCCAGCGGCAAAAATTAAACTGCATGTTGCATTCGGCGTTACTGCCACCAAATGCGACTTGTGCAAGTCTGTAGAGACGCCATGCAACTGCATGGGGCAGCATTTAACAGGGTTGTATCAGGTGGAGAGGAGGCGACATATTGCCTCCTCACTCCCAATCAAACGTTTGTGAAAATTGATCCACCACAGATTGCTTTTCAGATGGGCATCAGAGGCTGCCACACATGTAAAAGAGCCCCTCCCCCAGACTGTGATTGTGCACTGAAAAGAAAAGCAGCAGACTAATGAGTAACTCTACACTCAGTCGCTCTGCTCTGTCCTCCTATCTGCATACTTCTTGCACCACAGCAAAACTGACTCCTTTAGCTGCTCCTTCCTCCCCCAGTCTGAGCTCTGCTGTGCAGGAACTGCAGGAGGCTGGTAGCAAGTAAGATTCAAGTACTTGCTCTGTTTGCATTAATTAAAAAGAAATAATTTAGTAATGGATGGATACAGAGCTGCGTTTAATTTGTGTCTGAGGAAAGATAGGGAGTATCTTATTATTATTATTATTATTATTATTATTATTATTATTATTATTATTATTTATTTTTTTTCAAGCAACTGGAGCTTCCCCTGCTGGCCAAAAAATGGAAGGTCAAGGGATGTAAACACAATGCAGTGTTGAGGAATGCATTTTCCTGCTGCAGTCGGTTGGCAGTAGATGAAAATGATGGTCTAACTAGAGATGCACCTATATAACGGCTGCCGAAAATAGGGCTATGTGCCTTTTGCCAATTAAAAAAAAAAAAATGCTGTGTCCCATTGACTTCAATGCAAAATCGCATCCCGTTGACTTCAATGCAGAAACTCCCCCTATTGACCTCCAATGTGAAATGGCGTCCCATTGGACCTCCATGTGAAATGGCGTCCCATTGGACCTCCATGTGAAATGGCGTCCCATTGGACCTCCATGTGAAATGGCGTCCCATTGGACCTCCATGTGAAATGGCGTCCCATTGGACCTCCATGTGAAATGGCGTCCCATTGGACCTCCATGTGAAATGGCGTCCCATTGGACCTCCATGTGAAATGGCGTCCACAGTTGCACCAATACAAGTATCGGTGCCGATACCGAGTATTTCCACAAGTATCGGTGCTCGTGCAAATGCACCGATACCGGAAACCAATACTTTCAGGTTCGGCTCTTTGAGCTGTCGGTGGGCCTCCCCGGTGTTAAAGAGGTCCGGTAATTGGAGCTGTCAAAAAAAAAAAAAAAAAAAAAGCAGCCGGCAATGTTTATTAACAACATTGCTCAGCCCTGAAACACTAAAATAAAAAGAAACATTGTTTCTTTTTGTATATTTCTGTTTCTTCATCTGCAGATCAAAGGGATGAACAAATATTCCTCTGTTTAACCCCTGAATAACCCTTAATTTACTCCAATCAGCCTTAATTAACTCCCTATTCTCCTCCATTTAAAGCAGGTTTCCACCCAAAAATGGAACTTCCGCTTTAAGAGAAGTTGACCCCCTGACATGCCACATTTGGCATGTCATTTTTTTTTTTTTGGGGGGGGGGGGGGGGAGCGGATACCCTCTTTTTTTTTTTTTTTTTTTTTTTTTTTTTTTTCCAGAAGGTCCCAGCTCCCACTTCCTTCTGGCGCTTGCTCGCCGTGCCGGAAGGAAGATCGTCTCTCCCCCCTTCCCTCTCGCCAATGATCTGGGACATGTCACAGGTCCCAGATGATTGCCCGGCTCGCGCATGCGCAGTGGGTGCCCGGCTGTGAAGCTACAGCCGGGCGCCCACAGTTACAATGCTAGTGCCGCCGAGCAGAGGGGGGGAGACGAGCGGGGCTTCGATCCCCCACATCGCTGGACCCTGGGACAGGTAAGAGTCCGATTTATTAAAAGTCAGCAGCTGCAGTATTTGTAGCTGCTGACTTTTTTAATTTTTTTTTTTTTTTTTTTTAAGCGGCACTTCACTTTTTAATTATTTCCTGCTTTTTTTTTTTTTTTTTTTCGTCTAAATTAAAAAAAAAAAATTTATTTATTTCATTTGTAAATAACTTTTTTCAATGCTTTGTACCATTGCTGACAGCTGCAGTTAAAACAAAACGGTAGGTATCGGTAATTGGTATCGGCGAGTACTAAAAAAAAGTATCGGTACTCATTGTAAAAAAAAAAAAAAAAAAAATGGTATTGGTGCATCCTTAATCGCGTCCCATTTGACCTCAATGTAAAATTGCGTCCCATTTGACTGTATTGCTAAAATGCCCCCTATTGACCTCAATGTAAAATCGCGTCCCATTTGACCTCGGTGCAAAAATCACATCTCATTGACTGCAATTCAAAAACGCCCCCTATTGACTGCAATGCAGAAACGCCAACCACATTAATTAAAGTTAAAGGGAATTTATTTATTTATTTTTTTTACAATGGTCCATTTTTTTTTTTTTTTTTTCTGCCAAGTGCATCCTGAATTTTCCATTTCGGTGCACCTCCAACATCTGCAGTTCAGCTCTAAGTTGATCACTTTCACCTCTGTAGGCTGTAATGTGATTTAAGAATTCCTTTAGTACTTTGTAATCTGTATGCGATCTCCTCGTCTCTGTGTTGGTGGCGCCATCTGCTGTGCACTTCCCCCATGAGCTACTTATGCAACCATATATACTATACAGTGAGCTACTGCACTGCACCGTGGCAGCAACTGTTTATTAACAGATGTGTATTATAAAGCAGAATAGTCATGTTAGATTGTCATTTTCATCTATTGCCAATCAACTGCAGCATGAAAATGCATTCCTCAGCACTGAATTGTGTAAATACATCTGAGAACTGTCCTTCTGTTTTCTGGCCAGCAGGGGGAGCTCTGGCTGCTTAAAAAAAAAATAAAATAAAATGATATTCCCTATCTCTGCTCATTGCACAAATGAGATTTGACTTACATATTCCTTATCTGGTTGTGCAGTTATCAGGGGAGATTGTGCGAGGTATGATAGTAAAGGTGTTCTCCTTTTTCCTGTCTAAATGGTCCAGTGCGGCATGGCTCTGCAGTGGCAGGGTGGTGGTGGTGGGGGTGGGGGTGGAGGGTGGGGGGATAGGCTTACTGCCTGGCATCTGTTCAACACACAACTAGCGTGTCCTTCAGATGCACTTCAATGTCCAGACTGAATGAATGCTTAACCTCCGCTGGAGGTAGGAGGCAGAGAAGCGTGGCCCCCCGGTCCTCTAATCACATTGCAGCCTTTCCGGGAGGAAAGATTCGACTTTCACTCTTTCTGTGCCGCTTTCAGTCCAGTGCAGTAGAAGGATGTCGGCTCGGATTTTTATTTTTTCTCTATTTTACAGCATTGCATCGCTTTAAAGCAACGTTCGCTAAAATAAAAAATGGCAAAATAATGTGCCCTCCTGCAAGAGATCCTTTAATACGAGTCTCTCCCACATCCCTGATTGTCGCCAAAAAATGGCCGCCTCTGAATCAAACTCACCCCTAAAATATTTATATCACCCCCCCCCCCACTGAGCACTGTGGTTCCTCCTGCCAGCTCCTGTGTCCTGCAGTGATGTAGGGACTGGGGGGAGAAATCCCCAAGCCTGGGGTATTTTTGCTGCAATATTCTAACCGATTCTTCTATCCCAGGGGTCTCAAACTGGCGGCCCTCCTACTGTTGCAAACCTGCAAGTCCCATGAGGCATTGCAAGGCTGACCGTTGCAAGCATGACTCCTCCCACAGGCAGAGGCATGATGGGACTTGTAGTCCCGCAACAGCTGGAGGGCCCGCCAGTATGAGACCCCTGTAATGTATCCGCACTGTACAGCACGGATGGACAAATCTCCCGCTGTGTGTAGGAAGATGTAGTTTTGCCCTCCCTGCCTAGGTGGCGCTGTTTAGCAGCAGAATGCCATACAGAGAGGGAGAGAGCGGGGAGCAAGGGGAACCTATGTTCCTCTGGGACCCCTGTAGGTGCATCAGGAGAATAGCTGTCTGATTGGACACTGCCACCCTGGTTGACCTGTGCGGCCATCTTTGATGTGGGCAGTGCTGATATATAGCACTGCCTCCCTTAGATAAATGCAGGAGACTTGGGCGGCTGCACTCTGAAAATTAATCATACGTTTTTATTGTTGTAATGACCTCCATAGTAGTAAAGGTGACACTTTGTGGGCTGAAGGAGAAGTCGATGCATTTCACGCCAACTCAGCCCTCGTGACATGAGAGACGGCAGGTCCCTGTTAAAGTGTTACTAAACTCCTGTTTTTTTTTTTTTATTATCATTAAAATAACAAAGTAAAAACTTACCTGCTCTGGCTCCTCCTCCTTTTTTTTTTTTTTTTTTTTTTTTTTTTTTATGTCCACCATAGCCAGCCGCTTGCTATGGGGACAAACGCTGTCCGTGCACTCCATAGACTTACACAGCAGGGCTTGGGCCCGCCCCCTTCGTCTTCACTGCATTTGATTGACAGCAGCATTTTCTTGCCAAACCAATCTACTAACCTTCTATGAGGAGGTGAGTTGCCATCTAGATAAAGGAAGGCCCGTAGACGTGGTGTATCTGGATTTTGCAAAAGCATTTGACACAGTTCCCCATAAACGTTTACTGTACAAAATAAAGTCCGTTGGCATGGACCATAGGGTGAGTACATGGATTGAAAACTGGCTACAAAGGCGAGTTCAGAGGGTGGTGATAAAAGGGGAGTACTCAGAATGGTCAGGGGTGGGTAGTGGGGTCCCCCAGGGTTCTGTGCTGGGACCAATCCTATTTAATTTGTTCATAAACGACCTGGAGGATGGGATAAACAGTTCAATCTCTGTATTTGCAGACGATACTAAGCTAAGCAGGGCAATAACTTCTCCGCAGGATGTGGAAATCTTGCAAAAAGATCTGAACAAATGAATGGGGTGGGCAACTACATGGCAAATGAGGTTTAATGTAGAAAAATGTAAAATAATGCATTTGGGTGGCAAAAATATGAATGCAATCTATACACTGGGGGGAGAACCTCTGGGGGAATCTAGGATGGAAAAGGACCTGGGGGTCCTAGTAGATGATAGGCTCAGCAATGCCAAGCTGCTGCTAACAAAGCAAACAGAATATTGGCATTAAAAAGGGGATCAACTCCAGAGATAGAACGATAATTCTCCCGCTCTACAAGACTCTGGTCCGGCCGCACCTGGACTATGCCGTCCAGTTCTGGGCACGTCCAGAGAAGGAGTTTTTAATTTTAATATGCATTTAAATGAATATGAATTTTAGGCTATTATCTGCACTTTTTTTTTTTTTTTTTTTTTTTTTTCCTCGATCAGCAAAAACGCTGATAACCCTATTTTTGGCGGCCGATATATTGGTGCATCACTAGTTCTAACTCCCCATCAGGTGTTTTATTTTGCCATCTGTGTCCCATAGGGGAGAATTTTTTCTCTACTCCGTGTCCCATAGCCGAAACATGTAGTGAGAGGAAATCCCTCCAATGTGAGGGTGTCCCCACTGGAAGATTTCCCTTCTATTCCTGTTCTGGTGGCAACCCAATTTTCTTTTACCTTTTGATGATCCTGATGAGCAAGTCAAAGAGTGGCTGAACAAAGTTTTGCATTAAGTTAGCTGTATATCTGCAGTGTGAGATTTAAAGTAGAAGAGGCTGCAGTATGGGAGTGCCCAGGCAAACTCGCTTACCAGGATGTGTGTGTGTGTATATGTGTGTATATATATATATATATATATATATATATATATATATATATATATATATATATATATATATATATAATATATTATTAATATAATTTTATTTTTATTTTTTTTACCTTTTCAGACTTTTGCTTGGGCACAATTAACATATTATCTAAATGTTCTCTATATCACATGAAAAATCTTCAGACTGAACTCCAGAGGCTTGATAGGATCAGCAGCTCCGAGATGCAAAAAAAAAAAGAATTAAAATGGTGTTTTAGGAAAAATAAACAGGAATTAGTTGATATGAAATGGTTTAGTAAAGTAAATGTCATCAAGTTTTTGGGTTTAGATGTATTTTAAAAGCGTATTATTGCCAAAATGAAAAAATAAGCCTCGAGATGCAGGAAATACAGCGTGCGTATCCAAGGTATTCCGTCCCGGAGTTGCTGGACAAGTGGGGGCTCTGGTGGTCTAGGAGCCCCCCTTTTTTTTATTTTTTTATTTTTTTTTTGCTTTCGGTTTCAAAAGCAAAGAAACAAAATTATAATTTTTGTTGTAACTGCTTGATCCCTATCTGCTACTGGACCCCTCCTGGTGGGGCGATCCTGAGGACCGCAACCTGGTACTAACAACCAGCAAAGCCCATCTCCACCATTAGGAGCTCTGGTGACTACCGGTTGGTGCTTTGACCCCTTGCCTCGGGTGAACCCGTGTCATCCGCCTGGGTGACCTGCTTGTATACTTATCCTGCTGGTCAGTGGAAGCCTCTCTGTTGCTATGGTTACTGGTCACCTGGGCCTGACTGTGACATCAGCACTTATTGGGAGTCCCGTCGATCTCCTTCCTCTGCTGTCTGGATGAATTGCTTCTGACAGTTCAGGCAGACACCAAGTTGAACGCATGGGTCGGTCCTGCAGGCATGCAGACACTGATTGTTCGTATGCATGTGAGATCATGAGCAGTAATTCCAGCACCAGACCTCCTCTATAAATCCCAAGTGGTAACCTGTAAAGGCTTTTAAAGCATCGCCTATGGATAGTAAAATTAATGTCATTTGTCACCTCTGCATAGGCGTGCGCAATTTTAAAGCATGCCATGTTCTATATTTATATTTTTCCAAAAAATTTGGTTATGTATTGTGTTTTCTGGGGGTTTTTTTTGCATTACAATTTAAAAAAAACTATTTTTTTTGTTTTTTTTCCC
>NC_133333.1:24750719-24780719 GCF_042186555.1 Aquarana catesbeiana
GTAATCGCAGGTATTTCTGCGATTATTCCAAATTTGACAAGTGCACTTCTTCTTTAAGCAGGTTTTATTATTGCCAGGGACTTGTATGAAAATGCGAAACAAAAACCCGCCAACACAGGCCACTAAAAGAAAACTCTATCTCACATAAACTACAATTAACCAGCTTACCTAACCTTATTAAAGGGTAACTCCACTTTTGTGGGAAACAAATTTAGCAAATAAAAAAAGAATAATACTGCAGCATATACAATTGTGACACAAGTCATATTGTGATTCAATGTTATTAAAAATGACCTTTCCAATCTGCGGCTCTGTAATTTTCTTTAAAATGCTGGCCGGGATTTTGTACACACACACATGGTGTACAGAACACCCCCCCCCCCCCCCGAAATGTAATTTCCTGCTGTGTGGTTGGCTTACTGATTTCCCCAGAAGTCTGCACTAAGATACAAGTCATATTTTGGACATCCCCTGCAACAAAAAAGTAATTTTTGGTGAGATACTCCCAATGGGAAATCAAATCTAAAGGAATGCAGACCCTGCCACTTTTCTCAGAGCCCTGCAAGTGCAGCAGCTGATTGATGATTATAAAACCACTCACAGATTCACTTGGCACACGGACACAGAGAAACAAACGGCTATTTATTTAGAATAACAAAAGAGGAATCTGCAACAATGTTTGTTTAAAATCTGTGCAATGTATAGATCACCCAGAGGGGAATATTTCTTCTAAACAAAAGTGGTTACTCTTTACTAAAAGCAACCTTCTCTCCTGCTCTGACTGCAGTCTTGCCTGTATTCCACGGCTTGCTGTGAATGATTTATTTATTTATTTTTATTTTTTTTCAACCAGTGGGTTGAACGAAGCAGAAAAAAATACCCAATTTCCACCATCCGCACACTTGAATTGAAGTGGACAGAGGAATCCTTCTTGCTAAGTCATTGTATACTGACAGCGGGGAGTCTTCCCTGCCATTAGAATGCGCTGATTAGTGACACTAGCACTGATCGATCGGGAAAAACCTGACAAGCTGGTTGTATAGAAGTCAATCACTAGATCGACTTCTGAACAACCAGCCTGCCCATACACGGATCAAAATTTGGCTGGTCCCTGCAGAACCGGCTGAAATTCAGTTTATGTATGGCTGCCTTAAGGCTGGATCCGGTGCAGGGGAGGGGTGGGGGTGTTACATGTGTTAAGGTGTGGGGCTAGGTAAGAAGGATAAAAGTATTTTACATGAAAGTAGTTATCCTTCGTTTTGGAAACTAGTTCCGATTAGTATAAGCCTGTAATAAAACCTTGTGTAAGAAAAGTTTTTAGAGCATTTTTATTACAGTGATCAGTTTATTTATGTGGGTTAAAAGAGAAGTGCAGGAAATAAAAAAAATGACAAATTTACGTGCTCCCCTAACTGGCTGCAGCATTAATCCCCCTGCTGCTTCTACATCGAGAACTGAATGATCAAAGACCTACTGATTGCTCAGCTCTCAAGTCTGCTCTGAGCAGAGGGTGGTGAATGTCAGTCACCGCTCTCTGCTCTGCCCCTGCAGTGCTCACTGGAGAGCCGGGCTGTGGGAGGGGGCAAAAGCGGCTGGGCTCAGGCTCTCAGCTGCACACTGAGAGGCTGAGCCAGCTGATGGTCAGGCATAGGGGCAGATCATGACATTATTATCATTCTCCCTGCACTATAGCTCTGTGACATCAGGCAACAGCTAGTTATAGTCTAGACCAGTGTTTCTCAACTCCAGTCCTCAAGGCGCCCCAACAGGTCATGTTTTCAGGATTTCCATTATCTTGCACAGGTGATTTGATCAGTTTCACTTCCTTAGTAATTACCACAGCCGATTCATCTGAGGGAAATCCTGAAAACATGACCTGTTGGGGCGCCTTGAGGACTGGAGTTGAGAAACACTGGTCTAGACAGGAGAAGTATGGCCAGAATGGTTTCGGTCATACATCTCCTTTTGGAATGTTATTCTTATTTCCACATATAGTTTTATTTTTATGTGTACAGGGAGCATATTGGCTGATTACATGTTAAAAGCCGTTCTTCCTGCTTAGTAAAGCATTTTGAGACCTTGTACTCTAAAGTAGAACTATAGGCAAAACTTTTTTTTTTTTTCTTTTCATTTTGGATAGAGCAGGGGAGGGTTGTAACCCCTGTCAGATTTTATTTTATTTTTCCCTCACCATCTGTGATTGCGGAGCTTTCCCTTCACTTCCTGTCCCATAGCTAAACAGGAAGTGAGAGGAAATCCCTGCAAATTAAGGGAATTCCTTGGGGACCCCCCAGATCACCAGAACTAGTGTGCCCATTGGAAGATTTCCTCTCTATTTCTTTCCTGGGGACAACCCAAAATGTGTCATTTTCTGTTACATTCACTCTCTATAAAAATGGTCACTAGGCCAAATAGGGTGAATCTCGCTAATTGGTCTGGCCGAAGGCCGGGTCTCGAAAAAAGCCCGTGCTCCATGTGCCCCTGGAGTGGCAGTCCAGGGGGTGCCGTAATCTCGCTGTGAGTGAGGATCACTTTGAGTTATGGCACCAAGGTCACTGCACTTCCACACTTCTTAACACCTGCCTCTAGGGCCGAGCCTTTTGGCCAGGTCCAGAGGATTTTTATTTTTTTTATTCCTGTCCAAAGGGCTGGCCATTGTAATGCACAATGGCACCTTTCACTTCTCTACTTCCTTCTCCCCACTTTATTTATTTATTTGTGTGTTTTGTTGTATCACTTTCTCTTTTTTGTTGATGTATACTTTTTCACATCTGACTGGTAGGGTGTAGGTCCTTGGGGTTGCCCTGAACGTCTTGGGAGGGGGTGGACTTGGGCTTCTGGCTTGGTTCGCCCTCTCTTATGGGGTTTCCCTTCGGGGGAGCCTCACCTAGTACTTGGGTTGGTCAGTTCGGCAGACCTCCCAGGGAACGGGGTCCGTCTGGTTTCGGTCAGATGGACCATGTGAAGTTCCCCAGTCCCGGGGATCAGAGCTAGGGTCCCTTCTCTTTGGAGGAGGACTATGTGTACACCCTGTGCACGTTTTTGTGTTTTTACTTTCTGGTGTGCGCTTTTTTTTTTCTTTTTTTTCTTGCACCACGTGGAGTCACACACACCACGGGCTTAAAAAAAAAGGGGACACAGATGAAAATAAAAACTGACAGGTGTTCTAATTTCTCTGCACTTGATCCAAAACAAAAAAAAAGTTTTGCCTTTAGTTATACTATAAAAGTTGTCTTTAAATTCTACAGGAGAGTTGGACGTGCATGTACCATCACATCTTTGGCTGTCTGCAGGGCCTGCTTCTCCTCCTAAAGAGCGGCATCTCCTGTGGAGGAGGGATGGGGTGCCCTTCCCAATGGGACAGTGCCTCTACTGTTTTTTTTTTTAAACTTGTCTAAACATACATTGGGGTTGATTTGCTAAAACTTAAGTGTGCAAAATCTGGTGCAGCTCTGCATAGAAACTAATCCGCTTCCAGGTTTTTTTTTTTTTTTGGGGTCCAGGCTTAGTTGAACAAACTGAAGTTAGAAGCTGATTGGCTACCATACACAGCTACACCAAATTTTGCACTCTCCAGTTTTAGTAAACTAACACCACTGTCACAAGTTCAGGGGTTTCCCACAAACTTTTAGGCCGTTACACCAAATGATCCTTTTAACTTTGCTCTACACGGCATCATTTTAAAAGAGAAGTAACCACCTGGGGGTGGGGGGGGGGGGTCATAATCCGCAGGTATGCACAACAAACTTGCTGATTATGGCGCATAGCTACCTCCTTTGCTGTCCTCCAGCAGTAATGGGTACAGGCGCCTGTCACTGCTGTGTTCTCTGCTGCCATCTTCACTGCCTATTCTTCAGAATCCTGCAGTGATCCTCCTCCAGCCATTGGTGCAGCCAATTATAATGTAACTCCTGCACATGCACACAGGCGTTACATTGTCCCTGTCACCTAGCATGTTTGGGCATCATACAGATGCCAGGAGTAAGTCAGGTGTGCCAACTGCACAGTGCATGTGCTGTACAGTGTACACATTCTAACTCCCAGGGGAAAGAGATTTTTTTGGCAGAAAAGACTTTGCATGTCTTTCTGCTAAAAAATTCTACCGTGTAGCAATTTTTTATTCTTGGAGTTTAAGGCCCCTTTCACACAGGCTGTGTCTGATCAGGTCCGCCTGTCAGTTTTTCAGGTGGACCTGATCAGACCATCTATTCTCCCCTATGGAGCGGTGGATGTCAGCAGACACATGTCCACTGATATCCACTGATATCCGATCTGATCCTGTCCGCCAAATCCAGAGGTATGGTGGTCCTGAAAGCAGACAGACGGTCCCTTTGCATCCGATTTCCCCATAGAGGAGAGGGGGACTCTTGACAGGTCCGTCTCTGCACAGTGAGTGTATACGGACCAGTCACCCGCCTGCTCAGTGGAGATCAATGGAGCGATGCAAGCGGAGTCTGTCAAACGGATCCACCCCGTGTGAAAGGAGCCTAATTCTGCTTCAAGTCTACCAGCTTGTTTTCAGGTATTAGAATAAGTGTTACTACCTGATCTTGTCTTGGCACATCTCCACTGAAAATGTAAGTAAACCCCCCTATCGCTTTCAGCCAAGGAAGCTGCCATCTTTGCCTCTGTTTAATCTACAACTGTCATGATGCTGCACATGTGATCAGTTATGACACCAGCCATTGGACGGTTTGACAGTTTGGTTGAGAGCACAACCAATGGGAGTGTTAAATTTCCGGCTCGTGCCGGAAATTAAACTGTTTTATGGATGGGTTTACTTCCGCTTGAAGGACTGGTTATTTATAAACAGCTGACCACCTCAAGTGAAAAGGTACAAATGAGTATAGGATATATTTTTTGAATACCTGGAATAGCAATAATAATAGCTTAAGGTTTCAGCACTTTTGAGTACTTTTACTAGCAGACAGCCCATCATTGGCAGCTTCAGAGTGTTGGCCATGACCTCCCTTTCTTTCCATAGGCAACGTTTGCATCAGAAGTTAAGATAGAAGGAGACAAACTGACCGTTGTCCGAGAAATCGATGGCGGGCTGGAGACCATCAGCTTACACCTCCCCACTGTGGTGACCGCAGACCTGAGACTGAACGAGCCGCGATACGCCACTTTACCGAACATCATGGTAAGCTAGCAGACTGTCATTTTGTTTACCAGAGTAATTATTGGTCTGTGAGGTCTCCTGGGATTTGGACCCTCATGTAGGCAGGAAGCTTATGTGGTCATTATTTGCAGTGGCTTTCTCCACTTGTGTGTGTCAACCACATTCTCCACTTGGTCGGAGCCACGCTACATGAAGGGAGATCGTAGATAGCACACCTGAATTCAGCTTATATGCTCACCATCCATAGTGGTATCCAGAGGAATGTCTCCACTGTTTAGCAGCCCTACCCGGATGCTGTCCTGAGATGTGCCTATTTGCGCTTCCCATGTGGTAAGTGCATATACTTCGTGGTGGAGGTTCACTGTGCTGGGTGTGTTCGTTTCCCATCTCTCACTGGAATCTCACAGAGAACTGCTAGGGGACTTCTCTTGTTTCCTTTACACTAATGAACTTTGATATTAATTTTGTACTATTGATTTGATATCATTGATACACATGTATGTGTTTACTGCATATACTGTTTTTTCACAATTCACTATATAGCGCAGTTTTTTTGTTGTTTTTTTTTCTATTTGTAGGCAGGAAGCACTTGGGTTAATTTACTAAAATTGGAGCACTCGGAATCTGGTGCAGCTGTGTATGGTACCCAATCGACTTCTAACTTCAGCTTCTTCAATTAAGCTTTGACAAAAAAAAAAAACTGGAAGCTGATTGGTTTCTTTGTAGAGCTGCACCAGATTTTGCACGCTTCAGTTTTAGTAAATCAACCACATTTGTGTTTCCCTATGATGGGAATGGTATTAAGTGAATTGTTTGGATATTGTCTAAGCAGTCAAAATGTCTGCTGGCCAGTCGTGTAAACATATTAGAACTTGTTACATGTGAGCATTAAATACGATCCTAACAATAACTGGCCATAAATCACATAAGCTCAAATCATTTTTTTATTTTATTTTTTTGCTTGTATCAGTCACATAATGCCTACGTACCTTAGCACCTCACTGTCAGATAGTGGAGCAGAGACTGGTTTGATGTGTAATTCCAGTCAAAACCTAACTATGCCAGCATCCCTTTAGATGCTCCTCATTGTTGGCCACTAGTTGTTGCAGGCATTTGCTGTGCAGTCTGTTTCAGAAGCAGGTCTGATAGAGTGCAATCAAGCATCTGATCAGCAGATTACACAGCTAAAGTCTGCAGCACTCAGGGGATTGCAAGAAGGATGCATGTTTTAAAGGGATATGTGTTTTTTTCACATGCTTAAAGTGTAATTCCAGTCAGAATCCAGCTAAGCTTTCATCTACTCCAACACCTATTCTAAGCCTATTCTATCTACCCTCTTAAAGCGGTTGTAAAGCCTTACACCACACCTTATTATAGGCTTACCTGTAGCTACCCTGGATATCTCCTAAACCTGAACGGTTTAGGCGATATCCCCTGTATTTGCATGTGCCGACGTCAGCGAGGTCATACGAGCTTGCAGATATAACCCTCTGCAGGGACAGGTGGATATCGATGTCCTGGTCCTGCTCGCGAGCGCCACCCACTCAAAGATGTTATTTCTACTTCAGCGACAGGAGGGAGACTCGTTTCTCAGAGGTTCCATGGATAAGAAGAAAAAAGGGGAAAAAACTCCGATACTGTAGTAATAATCGTAAGGAGTTTATTGCTTTGAATGACCATAGGTCTCTCCTCCTGTCGGGTACTGCACTGTAGGGGGAGACCTCCCCCTCTCTATTTATGGGAAAAAAAGGACGTCAGTTTTGTTTGGGTGCAATTGTCAGTTAAAGTGATGCAGTGGCGAATCGCAAAAACTGGCCTGGTCAGTCAGCAGCCAAATCTTCCGGGGCTGAAGTGGTTAAGCGTTTAAAAAAAAAACATATCCCTTAAAACATGCATGCTCCTTCCTGCTGGGCTCTGCAGACTTGAGATGTGCAATCTGCTGATCAGTTGCTTGATTGCATTCTCTATCACACCTGGTTCTGGAACAGATTGCACAGCTGATGTTGGCAGCAACACCCAGTGGCCAAGAGGGAGGAGCATGCATGTCTAAAGGGAGGGCGGGGAGCAGAGTATGGCTTCCTCCATATCCAATTCTGAATAAGGAAGTTGGATAATAAATATCTGGTTGATTCCGTCATTCTCCTCTAAGAATAGTGTAATGAAAGAAATGTTGAGCGCACAGTAAGAGCAATTCAATTATCGAGCCAATAATATAAACAAAATATCTGGGGGTTTTACTGACAATTTTTAAGCAGCTTCTATTAGAATTTTCTTTTTGCAGCGCAGAATACGAATGAGCCCTTTGCAAGTTATGCTCTGCTTCGGGCGGAGGGGCTCCTCTACGTTTTGTAATGGGCATATTAAGTAGGAATTAGGCTGCTGCGATCTTTATCCTGGGCTTTATATACTGCTCAAGCGGGGAACGGCGTGTTTACAGAAGCGCTAATTAGCCTTTGCTGAAACTGCTCCATCCATGAACCATACAGCTGCTGTGAGCTAAAACATTCATATTCAACACGCCTGAAATTTGGACTTCGGATGTGTGTTTTTTCTTTTAATGGGTTTCCCAAAACAAACACTTAACGGGTTTGCTTTTCCTGAAATCTGTTAAGCTGATTGAGGGAGAAAAAAAAAAAGAAAAAAGCTTTGTGTTCTTTAACCTTTTCTTAGCAATGCTGGTTTTTAACCAAAAATTGCTGAAGGGATGATTGGCACGGACTTCCTACAGGACCTACTTACATAAGGATGGGGGGATACATGTCTGGGGCGGTGATTGTCCATTTTATGAGCTAAAGGGGGCCTCAAATGTGACCCCTGACCTCACCAAAGGGCCGCCCATAATACTCAATATATAAAATGCTTGAGAGGACCGTCAGACTGCGGACCTAATAGAGGAAATGAGGCTCCACAACCCCCCCACTTTCCTGACCTGCATGCTCAGATAAGGGTCTGGTATGGATTTTAGGGGGGACCCTAAAATAAAAGGGGGGAAAAAACGTTGTGAGATAACTCATACCAGTTTCGGGTCTGGTATAGATTTGGAAGGTAACCCCACGCCAAAAAAAATAAACATGGCACTGGGTTACCTTCCAAATCTATACCAGACCCGAAGGGGGGGGGGATCCCACAACGTTCTTTTCCTTGGTTTTTTTTTCCACATTTAGCTGTCAGCGGGGAATCCCGCTGACAGCTGATGACTCATCAGTCGGTCTCCTCTCCTCTGACAGGACATGGATCTGTGTGTTTACATACACAGATCCACGGTCCTGCTCAGTTACTGGGCAATCGCGGGTGCCCGGCGGACATCGCAGCCGCCGGGCACGCGCATTGGGTCCCCAGTGACGCGGCCCCCTAGTGGCTCGGGAAGGCGATCACGTCAAATGATGTCCGCCCAGAATGAGAGCTGCCTCATCCCACCGTCATATGACAGTGGGCGGGTGACTAGTGGTTAAAGGAAGCGGCGGCCAGCTTCCCGACCTGCTCCTTAGCAACCAGCTTAAAAAAAAAAAAAAAAAACACTTTTGTTTCTGATGCGGCTCCATTGAAGAGCCCGCAATCTGCTGTGGGAAAAATCCTTGACACTTTCCAAAAACGCATCGGCTGAAAAACGCATGGATGTGAATCAGTGGCGGCCGCTCCATTATGGGCGCCACCCCCCTAATCCATGCGCCTAGCCCCTAATATACATGCAGTGCGCTGGACCCATGGATTTCAATGTTTGTTTTTTGAAGCACATGATTAAAGCCTAATGCTCTAATTGGCTTCAAAAAAAGTGGGCTCGGGGTGCAGAGCACTGCGTCCTGAGCCCACCCAGTTGTATATCATTAGCAAATTAATATTTGCTGATGTCTTCCTGCTTCTCCTCCGACCAATCAGTAAGTGGGTCCTGAGTCCCTCTTCCTGTTTGGACGGGAGGAGAAGCAACAGCCCGGCTCTTCCCTCAGCAAGCTGGAGGGGCGGAGGGGGCAGCTTCCAGGAGCCCTACCCCGGATCCAGCACCACTTCCTAAAAGGTAAGGACATGGATGGCCACCGACCCGTCCGGGTGGGGTGCGAGTAAGGGGGGGGCCCGCACCACCTCCAAACACGGCCCACCGTCCAATCGCCGCCTTCCCGTCCGTCTCCCCCATTTTACAGAGCTGGGCAATTGGAACAGACACACGTTTTACAGTCCATTCACACAGTGATCCATTGCGGTGTGTTAAACTGGATGGACTTGTGTCTTTTTTCAACCTGACAAACTATGTAACGCATGCGTTGCAGCAGAGCCCATTCACTATTAATGAGCTACCAAAGCTCTATAGACTACAGTAGATGAAGACCATTGCATAACCTTTTTTTTGTTTTTTTTCCCCTCAAAACACAATGCACTGTATGTGGTGCAGACTTTACGTTGAAGTGCCATTCACAACAAAGGTGAGCAGGTTAGTTGCCATGCATTGTGGCAATGTGTGAGTCTCAGTACAGATTGCCACAACACATGGATGTGAATGGGCCCTCGATATGAAAATGCAAAGCAATCCACCACACCCTGCAGAAAAGTCTGATCACTTGCAAAGAAATCTTTGTTTTTGGTGATTTATTTGCAATCCTGGTAAAAATTTACTGGAAATTACCTTTTGTAAGTAGCCAGATTTGGGGTATAGTAGCACCTTTTCCCCAGCAGTACTCTGTCCTGGCAGCAGGGGGAGCAGCTATACATGAATTTGTCTCCTCTCTCTTGCCTGCCATCAACTGCAGCAGAGACATCAATGATGTTTTGATCTCTCCCTTTTTTTTTATATGCTATGAGGCATTCATTTCAACTGGGGGGGGCGCTGGGCTGCGCTGCCAAGGGATGTGACGTTTAGCTCCCTAGTGAACAAATCGGAGCAATGGTTCTCTGATTGCTAATAAGGTTTGTGACCAGGAACAGATGTCACGTGGGGGGGGGGGGGGGGGGCGCACTGCCCCTTTTGACATCTGTATACAGGAGCTTTGCTGTGCGTCTTTGACATGCGTTGGAAACGCACATCAAACGGCGGTCCAGATATTCCTTCAAAGTAGCAAATCTCCTTTGAATGAATGACAGTTCTGAGATGCACTTAACCTGCTGAATGAATGACCACATAATACATGTGGTTTTGTCGCTAAAATAAAACTGCAAAAAAGCGTCACCTGCAAAGAAGATGCCTAAAGCGGAGTAATACCCAAAAGTGAAACTTCTGCTTATATGCTCCCCCTCCCCTCCAGTGCCACATTTTGGAACTTTCGGGGGGGGGGGGGTTAACCTGTTTTTGACAGGTACCCTTCTCCACTTCCGGGAGACAGCGCCGCGGTGCCATGCCTCGGAAGTTCGGCTCCTTCCTCTGTGGCTGGGCCAGTTAGAAAGCGCAGTGCAGTAGGGAACCGGCTGTGAAGCCGAAAGTCTTTGCTGATGGTTTCCTATACCTTGAATGGTGGCTCGGTATGGAAGTAGTTAAAATCCCTGGACTGGTAAGTGTCCTAATAATAAAAGTCAGTAGCTACAGTATTTGCAGCTGCTGACTTTTCATTTTTTCTTGGGGGGCAGAACTCTTCCTTTAATGCAAATCTAAACCCAAAAAGAAGACTAATGTATTGCCAGCCCTTAGAATGTGGGGGCTACATTCATTTTTGTTCCCCCAATTTTTTCATCTGGTGATTCTGCCAGTAATACACTTCCTGTTTGATGGTGACCACACTCGCCGTACTGCATCTTTAAAGGAGCAGAGTTGTCACCCTAGGTTGCTCTCCTGATTTGGACTACAAACAACTCCTACAATTACATAGAGCGGTGTTGCTTTATAGTACGCAGAAGATGGCTGGAAAAGTTGATAACGTTTTCTGAGCGTTCAGTCTACAGCAGGGATATGCAATTAGCAGACCTCCAGCTGTTGCAGAACTACAAGTCCCATGATGCATAGCAAGACTCTTGACAGCCACAAGCATGACACCCAGAGGCATGATGGGACTTGTAGTTTTGGAACAGCTGGAGGTCCGCTAATTGCATATCCCTGGTCTACAGGAAAGTACAAGGACACAAGATTCCGGACAGGATCAACAGGTATTTTCCGCACTTAGCCCCGGTTCACACCAGTGCGATTTCAAAGCCACAGACCGGTGCAATTTGGACCTCCCAATCTCATTGCAGCTTGCAACTTCATTTAACAGAAGTCAATGCAAGTCGCAATTAAATCACAAAAATGTAGTGCAGGTCCCTTTTTTTAGGTTGCAGCAATTTGAATGGCTCCTTTGCTGGCAATGGGGTGAGACTTGTCATGTGATTTTTGAACTGTCAAATCTCATAACAAATCGCACTGGTGTGAACCGGGGCTTAAAGTGATTCTAAAGGCTCACCGTTTTGTTTTTTAAAGAGGAGCTCCTGCAGAAAAAAAATGAAGTCAGCAACTACAAATACTGTAGCTGCTGACTTTTATTAATAGGACACTTAATGTGGCAGCGGAGTGGTGGAGCTTTCCTTTTTGGGTGGAACTCCGCTTTAAATAACAAACATGGTTTTTGCACAGAGCAGCACCAGTCGTCCTCTTCTCGGGTCCCCCGACTGTGCTCCTGGCCCCTCTCCCCACCACGTGCCCTCATAGCAAGCTGCTGGCTATGGGGACACTCATGTGCTCGTTCTCTAATCAGCTGTGTGTGTTTTCATAAGACACAAAGAGCGTGGCTCTGCCTCTCACCCTCCTCACTGGCTGTGATCGACAGCAGGAGGATCCAGTGGCTCCCACTGCTGTGTCTGAGCCAGTGAGCTGAGAGAGAGGCCTGAGAGAGCCTCTGCTCTCGTGACCATCACTGGATCGAGATGGGGCTCAGGTAGGATTTTGGTGGGGCTGTGTGGGGATCTGCTTTGTAGGTTTGTTTATTCTAGTGCATAAAATCTTCAGCCATTAAAACCGTTTACCTTTTCATTTCTTTTCTGTAAAGGTGAACACACATCATATAGCTTCCCCCCCTGGTCCCTGCTGTACTCACCCCTGGAGATGCTGAGATGTACAGTAAGTGCCCACACAGCTAGTCCAGCGGTCTAGGGATTAGAAATTCCTATTCTCCCTTTTCTCTGTGTAGCACTTCCAGGATAGATCAGAGTCTTTCACTGTGCAAGCGCTGACCAATAAGAATTACCCTGGTCCATTCTGGAAGCGCTGCATGGAGAAAAGCAGGGATTTCAAATCGCCCCGGATGGTTGGACCGGCTATGTGGGCACTCACAGCTCAGCATTTCCGGAGGTAAGTACACATCTAAAGACTGGTAAGCTACAAAAAAAAATACCTTTTTGCTCCCAGGTTTATTTATCCTTTAATGCTCATCTCTCATGTTGTTCTAATGAGAAACTGTCAGTTAAAGAATCTTTAGAATTAGACGCTTGTAGGAGTGTCTCATATCTGGTCCCCTTTTATTCTATGGTTCCTCCTACTGCCATTATATTGCAATAGTAACAAAGTGCCGGCGGACTGAACCACTGACCACAGTGGGGATTGGGAGCTCCGAGTCACCTTATCGAAGTCGGAACAATGGCAAAAAAAAACTGACCTCTGCTGTGGAATTTATTTCATCATAGGCTCCGTTTTTCAACTGTCCAGGTTTATGACCTTGATGATGGTTTTGTGTAAATAATTAAAATAAATGCCAGAGTTGCATCAACAATCTCTGGGTGTGAAGGAGATGAAAACTTTCCTTCACTGGGACAAAAGCAAAAGTCCAGATATAGACATAAAGGGGTTGATTTACTAAAGGCAAAAAAACTGTGCACTTTGCAGAGTGCAGCTGCCCTCTGCAAATGCAGTTGTTCCAGAGCTTAGTAAATGAGGTAAGGCTTCACTTTGCAAAGAGTACCCAATCACGTGCAAGGAAAATTTAAAAAACTGCATTTTTGCTTGCACATGATTGGATGATGGAAGTCAGCAGAGCTTCTGCTCATTTACCAAGCTCTGGAGCAACTGCTCTTGAAAAGGGCAACTGCACTTTGCAAAGTGCACAGTCTTTTTCCCTTTAGTAAATCAACCCCAAAATGTTCCTCCCTTGTATGAACTTTACAGATCCCAGTACCCAGAGATGCTAACCCATCTCCTCGGTCTGTTTTACACAGGCTTCAGCTTGTATAAGAGCAGTGTGAACAGCAAGCTTTGATAAAGCACTGGCAGAGCTTTCAGCAAGCTTTAAAGCTTTTAAAGTACCATTTGGCTCCAGTTTGTAAATGTTGAACACAGATCTTAATGGGAGTGTTGACTGTCACTTTAACTCCTTCAGATCTGCGTTGAGGGCTACAGCGCGGATCTGCTTTGCCGGGAGGGCGTCAATAGACGTCCTCCCTTTTGCGAGCAGGGGGCGCGGCGGTGCGTGCTGTGATCACAGATCCAAGTAAGGGGTCGATCCTAACCCCTTACCATGTGATCAGCTGTCAGCCAATGACAGCTGATCGTGTGATGTAAACAGAGGATCGGTAATCGTTTTTTTCTTCTCACGCTGACAGTATGAGGAGAAAAAATAAAGCCGATCACCGACTCCTGTTGAAGGGACATTGGTCCAAAACAGGGAGAGGCGAAGCCACCTCATATTTGCCCACAGTGCCCACCAATCAGTGCCCACAAGTACATCAGCGCCACCTATCAGTGCCCACGAGTGCCACCTATCAATGCCCACCAGTGGTGCCTCATCAGTGCTGCCTATCAGTGTCGCCTGCCAGTGGCGATCAGTGCCCATCACTGCCAGCTACCAGTGCCGCCTATTAGTGCCCACCTGTGCCGCCTATTAGTGCCTATCAGTGCAGCATATCAGTTCCCATCAGTTCAGCCTCATCAGCGTACATCAATGAAGGAGCAAATTTATTAACATAAAAAAAAAAAAATACAAAACAGTTTTATATTATTTGGTCTTTTTTAATTTTTAAAAAATAAAAATAAAAAACCCAGAGGTGATCAAATACCACCAAAAAGCTCTATTTATGGGAAAAAATGATAAAAATTTCATTTGGGTACAGTGTTGCATGTCCGCGCAATTGTCATTCAAAGAGTGACAGGTCTGGGCAGGAGGGGGGTTGTTTGGGTGCCCAGTAAGCAAGTGGTTAAAGCGGTTGTATACCCGCAATTTTTTTTTTTTTTTTAACCCTGTAAAGCAAAAGGCATAATGAGCTAGTATGCACCGCATACTAGCTCATTATGAAATACTTGCCTTAGAACGAGGCGTCGGTATCTTACCTGGTCCACGCCGAGGGAGCTGTCATGTTGCCTCGGCGTGTCTTCCGGGTATCGCGGTTCCAGCGCTGTGAGTGGCTGGAGCCGCGATGTCATCACTCCCGCGCATGCGCGCGGGAGATTTCTTACTCGGCAAGGTCCGGCAGCTGCTGGGCTTCAGCCGAGAATCCCCTGTGCGCATGCGCCGCTGCAGTCAGCGACTCATAGCAAGGGGAATATCTCCTAAACCGTAAAGGTTTAGGAGATATTTTTTTTACCTACAGGTAAGCCTTATTATAGGCTTACCTGTAGGTAAAAGTAAAAAAAAAGACTATACAACCGCTTTAAGCAAGCTGCTACCAGGCTTCAGCACTTCTTGAAGCGTGTTGATAGCCCACTGAAGCCTGCTAGCAGCTTGCTTAAAGTGGCAGTCCACACTCCCATTAGGATCTGTTTTCAACATTTACCAACCGGAGCTAAATGGTACTTTAAAAGCTTCAACAAAGCTTTCTGTTCACACTGCTCTTATACAAGCTGAAGCCCGTGTGAAATTGGCCTTAGATTGTATGGCCATTACACCTATATGAGCTGGTTGGACATCTCATTCCAAAACCATGGGCATTATTATGGCATTGGCATCCCTGTTGGGGCTACCTCCACTCACAAGATTCAGTGTGTGTTCATAGAAATTTGTGCCCGTTCTTCCAGAAGAACATTTTGTGAGGTCAGATACTGATGTTTGACAAGAGCAGGTTCACCATAGATGTTCAGTAGGGTTGAGGTCAGGGGATCTGTGCAGGACACTTATGTTCCTCCACACCAAACTCCTAGAACTATGTCTTTAAAGAGCTGTTTTTTTACAGGGGGCACAGTCAGGTTGGAAGAGAAAAGGGCCCTCACCACAAGGTTGGAAGAACACAAGTCTTTGTATGCTGAAGTATTAACCGTATCCTTCACCAAAAACATCTGAACTCAATCATTTGGTGGGGTGTCCATATGCATGGCCACATATGGCTTCTAGAAGTCCCCAAAACATGTGGAACACTAATATACAAATACATGCCTCATAATTTGAGTGTGCTAGGTAGTCTCTGTCACCTGACTTAAGAGATGAGGGGTGGGGCCTAGTTCTGACGTATGTAGTAAGAGCATTTCAAATGCCTTTTGTATACTAGATTTATTCACATGACTTGTATAGAAGGATGTAAATACAGCAAAAAATCATCTAAAAGTACACCTGACATGTATGTATATGTATGAGAGATTATATATATATATATATATATATATATATATATATATATATATATATATGAGAGAAGAGAGAGAGATAATATTCTAGCAATTTCAGGCGCCTCATTGTGAAAATGCTAGTTGCTTGGCCGTTTAGCCAATAAACATGCTTTAACCACCTCCACCCGCCGTATAGACAAATGACAGCAGCGGGGTTGCTCTCTCGATCTGGGACGACGTCATATGAGGGGCAGCGCGCTCTGTCCCTGGGACACAGCGCATCCCCGATTTCAGTAAAGAGCCAATGACGAGGCTCTTTACCCATGTGATCAACTGTGTCCAATCGCAGCTGATCACATGTAAACAAGGAAATGCCAGTTATCGCGTGGAGCGGATCAGTGGCATTTCCTCACATGGGTGATCTATACAGATAATCAGTGCCCTGATTATCTGTGCAGCCCCATCAGCGATGCCAATCAGTGTCTCCTCATTAGTGCCCATCAGTGCTGCATATTGGTGTCTCCTCATCAGCGCACATCAGTGAAGGAGAAAAATTACCTATTTACTACATTCTCTAAGAAACTAAGAAAAACTATATATATATATATATATATATATATATATATATATATATATATATATATATATATATATATATATATATATATATATATATATATATACAACCAAAAGAAAGCTCTGTCTGTCTCAAAAAAATGATAAAAATGTCATATGGGTACAGCGTCGCATGACCGCGCAATTGTCATTCAAAGTGTGACAGCGCTGGAAGCTGAAAATTTGCCTGGGCAGGACGGGGGTAAAAGTCTAACTAAAGGCAAAACTTTTTTTTGGTTTTGGATAGAGTAGAGAAGGATTAGAACACAAGCAGGTTTTATTGCTGTCTGTGCCCCCGTTAGGGAGAATCGCCCTCTCTATTTTTCCTGTTTACCATTATCATTGAAAATAAAAGTAAAAAAAACTCCTAAATTTTGGGTTTTCCCCAGAAAAGTAATAGAGGGGAAATCTTCAAATGGGGACACTAGTTCTGGTGACCTGGGGGACCCCAAGGGATTCCCTTAATTTGCAGGGATTTCCTCTCACTTCCTGTTTCGCTATGGGACAGGAAGTGAAGGGAAATCTCCACAATGGGGCACAGATGGTGGAAAAAAAAAATCTGCCCGGTGTTAAAACCCTCTCTTACGCTATCCAAAATTAAAGAATACATTTTGCCTGCTGCGAATCTCCAACCTGGAGTGAGTACAGAATTCAAGAATTTTTTTTTAATGATTTTGTTCCAGGTCAGTGACTCTGTCCCTGGGACACGGCGCATCCCTGATGTCAGTAAAGAGCCGATGTACTGCACCCAGCTTTATCAGGGGTGTACATATTGGAATACAAGAAGCTCATTTTGAATGCTCAGATCACATGACCTGGCAGAACCACCTAGTAAACATTTTTGTGATTCTTTCTTAGAAAGCAAAGAAAAAGAAGATTGAAACTGTGAAGCCGGCAGATCTTGGGGTGGACACGGCAAGCCGAATACAGATTCTCAGCGTGGAGGATCCACCACAGAGACAATCCGGCATGAAAGTGGAGACAGTAGAGGACCTTGTCAGCAAACTCAGGGAGAGCGGCCACATCTAGCAGGATCAGGTAAGGGCCTTCACCTGCTTTTGACCATTTTTTAGGCCTTTTGTATAGATTGACTTCTGGTATAGCTAATCTTAAAATTTGTGTGAGGAGCGATCCTTCCCTTTCCCAAAATAAGAAGGAAGTGTGATGTTATAGCATTGCTACATACATAGCAGATACATGTGTGTTTTTAGAACAGGGGTAGACAACCTCGGCACTCCAACTGTGGTAAAAATACAAATCCCTTCCTGCCTCCGGAAGTCATGTCTGTTGGCTGGCAGTCTTGCAATGTCTTATGGGATTTGTAGTTTCAACACAACTGGCGTGTCGAGTTGAAATTGCCAACCCCAGTTTCATAAACCTGTTCATGTGTTTATGAAGGAGCCCAATTAAAGCAAACCTCTACTTTTGCCTAAGGCAGGGGTCTCCAAACTATGGCCCTCCCCAGTTCAGGAACTACAATTCCCATCATGTCTGTGAATGTCAGAGTTTTACAATGCCTCATGGGGCGGCATTAATTGAGGTATCGGTAGAGCTGCACAATTAATTCGTTAAAAAATCGTGATCTCGATTCACCTCCCCTGACACTCTCCTGCAGAGGTTGCTGATTCTTTCATATAAACAAGTGGAGACACTTTATCTGCTCACTCAGCTGTCCAAAGAAAGCATCTGGGCGGTCTACCAAACAGTCTATGAAACAGTAAAGTTAGCCCAATTTTTTTGTTTTAATTTGAAAGATGATGTTACGCCGCGAGAATCGTGAGAGAATCATGATCTATCCTCTAAGCAAAAAAATTGTGATTCTCATTTTAGCCAGAATCGTGCAGCTCTAGGTATCAGGGAAAGAAATATCACCGCTCCAGGCAGGTCAGTTTGGAATGAACCTCTCCTCTAGACTGGAATACTGTTTGTAGTGTGAAACGCGTCAGCTCTTCTGTCCGTTCTGCTGCGGCATGTATTTTTGATTTTTTTACTCAATAAAGGCAACACATTTTCTTGAGTGCGGCTGTCCAGGGTTTTTCTCAAATTGATTGTTAATTGAGGTATATAGAAGCTTTTATTTACAATGAGAGTGACACGGGAGGAGCTGTATATTGGAATATCGTGTCTATATTGTCGACAGCTTTTTTTTTTTTTTTTTTACAAATAACTAACTCAGTTTTATTAAATATGGAAAATTAAGATACATTTTTTTTTTTTTTTAAACAAATAACATAACATTTCTTTTTTCTAAATTGCCTTAAAAATCCCAGCAAAGAGGTTAACCATAATTTAGAAAATTACTTAGAACCCCGAAACGTTATGTTTTTTTTTTTAAGGCCCAAGAGACTACAACGGTGGGTGTTCCAATTTTTTTGATGTCACACAGTATTTGCACAGCATTTTTCAAATGCAATCTTCTTGGAAAAAATACACTTTAATGAATTTTAGTGCACACGAACACAATAGAATACCCAATTTTTTGGTAAAATATGTTATGCCAAGTAAATAGACGACAAACGTTACACGCTTGTGGAACAATGACAGACTACAGTACATTAAATTATCCATAGGTGATGCTTTAAAAGTCTTTCTTTGCCAGTTAAGATTTGGGTTTGGAGCTAGAATTATTGCTCTCACTGATAAAAAAAGGAAAAGTATAAAAAAGAAAGATTTATTGCGCTAAAATATGAACAAAGAAAAGAGCAATATAAAAAGCTGCTAACACAAAATTGTTGGGTAGAATAATACAAATAGAGGGTAAAAGGTGTAGCGCTAAAAAATGGTGGTATATATACAAAGAGTTCATATGGAATAAATTCAATGATATAAAAATAATCTATTGATCAAAATATAGTTCATCTGAAGAATTCAAATAAGATGAAGAGAGAGAGAGAGAGAGAACCGTCACCAACACCCGATATAAGTGACTCTTACCGCCAGTGTATGGAATACACACAATATCCACGGTTCCTCCTATTCATCAAACGATCCACTAGTTAGGCAAGAGATCTAGCTTGGCTAAAAAGTATGCTCCAGAGGTATGGCACGGTGGTCACATGTATAAGAGATTTAAAAAAAACGCTCTCGTTGCGCAAACATTCTACAAAAGGGCAAATTTATTTCAAAAAGGGCTACATATAAAACTCACATGTAATGTATGTGATGCAAGCAAAAGGGAAAGTGTCGATCGCTTCCTACCAACAAAATGGCGGCCTCTCCTCCATCCACACCACTACGTCACTCGTCCCTTGCTCTACCCAACGTTTCGTCACAAGCGTGCATCTTCAGGGGCATGGACAGTGTTCACTGTGATGCCTTGCGTGTGGTGCGATCATATATTTTATATATTTGTGTGTGGGACCATCGTGTACATTCACCTTTGCGCCTTTAAATAAAATGTGTTTTTTTTTTTTTTTTTTAATGTTTTTTATTTTTACCCTGTACCTTTTTTATTTATTTTGAATCGCTTTTATTGCAATCACAAGAGATGAATATCATCCTTTGTGATGGCATGGACAGTGACAGGTCCTCTTAATTGAGAGTCCTGGGGGTCTAGAAGACCCTAAATCTCGCCTCTGGCCCCCGAATCAGCTGATCAAACTGTGATCAGTTTCTGATGTCACACAGTGGGAGGAACAATATCCGTTCTCTCACTGTATCCAGGGGAAGCCAGTGCTGCCGCCGGTCACATCCTTCCTGGGCTCCCCGATGGGACAGGAGAGCCCGGTAAAGGTGGCTGCAGGAGGTGAGGGGGGGCTCCTTCTCTACCGCCTGTAAAAGTAACCAGCGGCTGTATAGCTGCTAGGAATACTTTTACATTTAAGTGACATATAAATATTTAGGCTCAACCATGATCATCCCGGTGTAACCACCTCGGTGCCAGGACCTGCTGTATATGTACGGACGGCAGTACTGAGGTGGTTAATTGGAATTGTCCTTTGTGACAATACCGATAAATAAAATGTGCAGAAGAAAGGTAACAAACAAAGCTTTGCTGTTTATTTCTTTAATTGATCTTGCCATAAGTCCAGGATCCTCTTCTGTAGGCTGCAGGGAAGGACCACCGCTATCTGTGGGTGAGCAGCGGCCTCTCTGCAGCAGTCTGACACTCCCTGTCGACTGGAGAGCCCTAGCTCTGGCAGGAGGTGACCACTTTTTACACTCAGAAGTGGTTCTTCTCTGCAGGCTATAGCCTGGGGGAACAGACTTGTGTGAGGATTAATACGAGCAAATTGTCATTTAACTTTTGCTGCTTATTAGGAATTCAGCGGAAAGTTTCTCACCCCCCACCCACCCACCCGTTCTTTCCCTTGCCCATACAAGTCATAGGTTTAGGCACATTTAGCCTACATGGCAGTGTATACAGTACAGTCGGCTACCTGTATACTGCACATTAATCACGCATTACAAGCAAACACAGATCGCTTGTAAAATGACTCAGCAGGATGCAACCACCGTCCACCAGCATGAGAGGTGGGAAAGGAAAACACAATTAAAGCTGCATGGCGGGCAAGCAGCCAAATGCACAGATAAAATACGTATTTGTACACTGCTTTATCTGTCAAAAGGATTTACAGTTCTGTTAAAAGAGAAGTATGGCGATTTTTTTTTTTTTTTTTTTTTTTTTTTTTTTATATATAAACATGCTTACCTAGGTAGATGCAGCATCTGTCCCCCGCCAGCTCTAAGGCTGAGAACTGAGCGTTCAAACACTGCTGATCGCTCAGTTCTTAGAGCTCTGTAAGCAGAGAGCTGGTGAGTGTTAGTCAATGCTGTCTGCTCTGTGCCCCCCACCCCCATCCGCTCACTGGAGTGCTGAGCTGTGGAGGGGCGTGAGCGGCCAACTCGGGTTCCTCAGCGGCTTGTAGTGCTGGGGAAAAAATCGATTTGAATCTTAAATCGAGTCGAGAGGTCAAATCGATTCCAATTTTCAGCAAATTGATTTTTTTTTTTGATGGACACCGCGCCGGTCCTGAGGAGCTGCGGGCAGGAGTTTTTAGGCGAGGCTTTGGCCTAGTCCGCGGCGTCCTGCCTCGCGGACTAGGTCGAAGCCGCGGCCTTGCCTAAAAACTCCTCAGGACTGGCGCAGTGTCCATCAAAAAAAAAAGAAACTCGATTCAAGTCATGAATCGAGTTTTTTTTTTTTTTTTTTTTTTTTTTTATCACAGATTTTTTTTTTTTTTTTTGAGAAAATTGCCCAGCTCTAGCGGCTTGCGTAGAGGCTGAGCTGGGTGCCGGTCCCAGGTATGTGGGAGGATCCCGACCCACATTGTTGCGATCTTTCCCGAGCCTGGACCGGCTCTGTGACATCAGCGGACTTCAGCCCACTGTCTGCTGAAAATGGGTCACAGAACGAACTGCACTCCTGTGATCCGCAGCCAGACCTCAATCACCTCTGCAGAGGCTGCACAGCTTACTCCAAAACATGCCCCTTCCATCCCCAGGCTGCTTATTGGACAATGAAGGAACAGCAGCAGCACACTGACTACACATCCCTCTGCTCTCTCTCTTCTCTATGCCAGCACATGTGCAGTGCAGCAGAGCCTGATTGGCTCTGAGCGCTGCCCCTCCCCTCTCTCTCTCTCTGTGTGCTGCTGTACAGATGAGACCATACAGAGGCTGACGGTGACAAATCTTATTTATTGGACTTCAAATATAATTATATTGTAATGAATACAAAACTGCATTAACTGGTGTGCTTTTTTATTATCTGTCTAATTCAGGTTTAATTATTCACTACATGTATTGACCATTTCACTGATGAATTGTGGACTTTAAGGTCAGATCAATAGGCTGCATATTTTAAATGAGTTTATTTTTACCTCCTGATACTTTTCTCATCAAAATGCTCAGGTCACATATATAAATACTGCCTGGGAGTGCAATACGGTTCTTCCACATGAAGTACTTTTCCTGAATTCCAGCCAAACGGCTACATAAACAGATTAAATATATATATGAGGATTGTAAAACCCCAATACACACTATTAGATTTTCCGCAGATTTTTGTCTTCAGATTTACCAAAACCATGTAGTGCAAGGGCCTGCCTGATTGCATACAACTTGAAACTCTTAAGATTAGACCTCATATTATATGGTTTTGGTAAATCTGAAGACAAAAATCTGCAGAAAATCTAATGGTGTGTATGGGGCTTAATTTTGCTCATCCCCTCAGCCCCGCCACACAGCACAGCTCCGTCTAGCAAGGGAGGGCATGTGATCTTTTTCTCTTGTAGTTTCCCTTAAGGGCCCTTTCACACTGGGGTGGTTTGCAGGCGCTATGGCGCTAATAATAGCGCCTGCAAACCGACTCGAAAGTGCCGCTGCTTTGTCTCGCTTTTACACTGGAGCGGTGCGCTGGCAGGACAGGGAAAAAAAAAAGTCCTGCCAGCAGCGGGGAAGGAGCGGTGTATTCAGCGCTCCTTCCCCGCTCCTGCCCATTGAAATCAATGGGACAGCGCGGCTATACCGCCGGCAAAGCGCCTCTGCAGAGGCGCTTTGCGGTGGTTTTTAACCCTTTCTCGGCCGCTAGCGGGGGGTAAAACCGCCCCGCTAGCGACCAAATACAGACGGTAAAGTGCCGCTAACAATAGCGGCGTTTACCCCTGCCCCAGTGTAAAAGGGGCCTAACTTAATGTGATTGTAAAGGCAGAATGTTTTTAGCTTAATGCATTCTATGCATTAAGATAAAAAACCTTCTGTGTGCAGCAGCCCCCCCCTAATACTTACCTGAGCCTCATCTCTATCCAGCAACGTCCACAAGTCCCTCGGCCTCTCCCTTCTGATTGGCTGAGACACAGCAGGGGTGCCATTGGCTCCCGCGACTGTCAATAAAAGTCAGACAGACAATCAGGAGAGAGAGGGGGCGGGGCCGAACAGCAGCTCAGTGTCTAAATGGACACACTTGGGTGCCCCCCCATAGCAAGCTGCTTGTAGCGAGGGCACTCGACAGGAGGGAGGGTGGAAGTAAACCTTTTTTTTATTTTTTATTTTTTTTATCTTTTGCTTTTAAAAGGTAAAGGAGTGATTTGGGGTCTTTTTGACCCTAGCTCTCTCCATAAAGAGGACCTGTCATCCTTATTTATATTGCAGGAGTTGTTTACAAACAAAAAAAATTTAAGTGACTATGAAAAATAAATATAAAAAGTAAAAAAATAAGAAAAAAAAAAAAAATTAAAGTGCCCCTATCCCTCAGTTCTCAAGCGCAAAAGCGAACGCATATGCAAGTCGCGCATGCATATGTAAAGTGTTCACACCACACATGAGGCATCGCAGCGAACGTTAGAATGAGAGCAATAATTCTAGCGCTGGACCTCCTCTGTAACTATAAACTGGAAACCTGTAAAGGTGTTTAAATCGTCAACTATGGAGATTAAGTACAATAGTTTGTCGCCGTTGCATGAGCATGCGCAATTTTAAAGCATGAAATGTTTGGTATGATTTACTTGGCGTAATCTCATCTTTCACATTATACAAAAAAAAATAAAAAATCAACAAACGTGCGAAATTTTAAAGCTGGACTTGTTGGGTATCTATTTACTTGGCGTAATATCCTCATTCACATTTAAAAAAAAAAAACAAAAAAATGGGGTATATATTGTGTTTTTTTGGGGGTTTTTTTTAGTTCATTAAAGTGTATTTTTTCCCTCAAAAAATTACGTTTGAAAAACAGCTGCGAAAATACAGTGTCATAAAAGATTGCAATGATCGCCATTTTAATACCTAGAAATCTCTGCTAAAAAAAATGTATATATGTTTATGTTTGGGGGTTATAAGTAATTTTCTAGCAAAAAAATACGCATTTAACCTTGTAAACAAAAAGTAGCAGAAAAAGCCTGGTCTTCAAGTGGTTAAGCTCCGCAATAGGGACAACCAAAAACAAGGTTTTGGGAATGGGTGGAGCTTACAGACGATAATGGCACAGATAAAGATGCAATTGTACGGGAAATCATTCAACACTTTTTAATTTTTTTTATTTATTTTTTTTTTAAAGCACATAAATACGACTCGAGAGACCAGCAGGTAACCTTTTCTACCTCCTGAGACTTATTTAAAACCTATCCCCAAACATGATTGCTTCCCACTTTTTTTTTTTTTTTGACAGCTGTAGAAAGTCGTAGTTGGCAGCAGATTGAGATGCAAAGGTCACTTTTAATGGCATTAAATTACAAAATGGCTCTGGTGCCAATTATCTGTTACATCGTTTTTCTAACAAAGTGGAGTTTTCCTTTAAATCCTTTTGCAGCTGTAACTCGCCTCACCAATTAATCTAGCCGGATAATTGAAGTTGTCATCTTGTGACATGAAGTGGCTCGTACCAGGGCCGGGTGACTGGAAAATGCCATCAATATTTTGGTTGCCTAATTTCATAAATGCTAATTTGATAAATAAGTTTTTAATGATGTTTTGTTTACGGTCGGCTTTGGCGCATCAGGCGTACATAAAACCAGCGGCTGGAGTGATGAGCATAGCCTAGCGTGGTCTTGATTGCTCCAGTTTGATGTCTGGCGCTTAATGTAAAAACTTGTCAGGTCTAAAAAAAAACAAAAAAAACACTTTGTAGCAGAAACCATTTTAATTATGTTTTTTCTGATTTGGATAAAGCGGGGGAAGGGGATATGTGTCACTTTTTTTTTTCTCTTCCTGTTCCAGAAGTAGGACAAGAAGTGAGAGAAAATCTTTCCTAAGTAAAGCCTTGTTGACATCCATGCAAAGGGCCGTGTTTGCCCGCCGGAGATGCACAGCTGTTCCATGCATCAGTCTCATGTCAATTGGGATGCAGCAGCTGTAATTTGACAGCTGCGTGGGTGAATGTCCCCAAACTTGGACATTGTGGGTTCCTACCTCTTTTCAGGCCACACCAATCTGGTCATGTGATCCCCTGTGTCATCCAGCGCTGGCTGCAGGGGAGAAGAGAGAACACTCAACAGCGGCTGGTGTGGCAATGTCACCCTGCAATGGCTTCTATGGCTCCCTCCTCTCCCCCGCAGCTGCCGCTGCATGAGGAGGGCCAGATCACAACGGGACCGGAGTGGCCTGAAAACAGGTAAGTACTATAAAAGGGGGTCTCCAAACTTTCTAAACCAAGAGCCAGTTTACTGTCCTTAAGACTTTAGGGGGACAGACTGTGGCCATTGGGAGCAGACATTGTCCTGGCATCAGTTGCAGTAAACAGTGCAAACAATTCCTCCACCTAGTATATGTATGAGTGGGAAGAATAGTGCCCCATCGTTGGTATCAATGGAAGATTTAGTGCCCCATCATTGGCATCAATGGAAGATTTAGTGCCCCATCATTGGCGTCAATGGAAGATATAGTGCCCCATTATTGATGTTAGGAACTATGCCCCCATGTTGGTGTCAGTGGGAGAAATAGGGCGCGTTTCCTCCCACTGATACAAGACACTAAGGGCTGGATAAAGGCAAGAAAGGGGCCGCAGTAAAAAAGTGATCATGGTGGCCCCCATGTAAGAGCAGAGGTTGGGGTTTGGTTAAATCCAAATAGACATTCTGGATCTCAAAATCGAAATTCAATTCCTAAATATAACCACTCTTTTTTCGCATGGAGTAAATTTTATCAGTTATCTCCATCCTACAAGGAGAACTTCTGGCGTCAATCGACGTCAAAGATGCATACCTCCCATATGCCTATTTCCTTGCTCTCTAGTAATATCTACTTTTCAAGGTGGAAAATCTTCATTTTCAGTGTGAAGCTCTGCTTTCCGGTCTAGCTACTGCACCTTGAGTGTTTACAAAGGTTCTGGCCCCTCTTCTAGGTATAACCATTATGGTTTACCTAGACGATCTGTTCTTGGTAGTCCAGTCGGTAGCCCCCTTAGACCAAATTATGGTTACCACATTCAACTACCTGGAATATCTAGGAAGGTTTCTCAGCCTAGGAGAAATCTTCTTTAAAACCATGAAAAGGGCTAAGATACTTGGGTCTGATCATAGGTACACCCAGAAAAGGGTATTCTTGCCCTAGGCAAAGATCAGCGCCATAAAGGAACTGATTTAGGTGGTCGAAGCAAGATGAATGCTTCAACTTTGCATTAGGTTGTTGGGAAAGATGGTGGCTTCATTCGAGGCCGTTCCTTATGCTCAGTTTTATTCGATACTGCTGCAAAACATTATCCTATCAGCTTGGAACAAAGGGTTCAAGCTTTTAGATTCTCAATGTATCTGACTCCAAAGCTTACGGCCACATCACCGTGAAAGCGCCCGATCTCGTCTGATCTTGGAGACTAAGCAGGGTCGGGCCTGGTTAGCACCTGGATGGACCACCTGGAAATACCAGGTACTGTAGGCTGGGTATGCTGGAGCCTCCGTTTATGATTAATATCCAAAAATCTGCAAAGGGGAAAATCCTTCCTTCAGTTACCACAGGAGTGGCCCAGATCAGAAATGACCTTGCCCATTATCATTCTAGAAATTCAGGCAGAGCACTTGGTTCTGAGGGCCTGAACGTTCAGTTTACGGTATTGTCCTGCCAGGATTCAATCAGTCTATGCCACAACAATGGCCTATATAAATCACCAAGGGGGCACAAGAAGTTGTGCGGCCCAGAGAAAGGTGAATCGTATCCTATCTTGAGCAGAAAACCATGTACTTTGCCTATCGGCAGTCTTCATTCTAGGAATAGAAAATTGGCAGGCGGACTACTTAAGTCGCCAGCAGTTGTTCCCAGGAAAATGGTTCCTTCACCCCAATATCTTCTTGTCAATATGTGGGATCCCAGACATAGAGATCTGTTTACGTCCAGGTACAACAAAGGAATCAACAACTTTGTGTCAAAAACAAAGGATCCGCTAGCATGCAGAACAGATGCCTTGCTATTCCCATGGAATTGGTTCTCGCTGATTTATGCATTCCCTCCTATTCTGCCTGCGTCCATGACTTTTTCGCAGGATCAAGCAGGATGGGAAGTCTGTGATTCTTGTGGCCTCCAGCGAGGCCCAGGAAATCTTGGTATGCAGGGATCGTAAAGATGACCGTAGGGGACCCATGGACCCTACTGCCACGGCCAGACCTTCTTTCACAAGGTCCGGTATTCCATCCTACTTTACAACCGCTAAATTTAACGGTTTGGCTATTGAGACCCACACTCTGCAGGCAGCAGTACAAGTCCTCTGATCTCTTGGTGCCCTACTTTTTGTTGTGTCTCCCTCCCCTGAGTGGGCATTGTTCTGGGACATCCCACATAGTAAGAACTATGGCTCTGTGTCCCGTGATGTACGATTTAAAGAAAATAGGATTTTTATAACCGCTTACCTGTAAAATCCTTTTCTTTTGAAGTACATCACGGGACACGGAGGTCCCTCCCCTCTTTCTAGTTTACACGTGTATTGCTTTGCTACAAAACTGAGATGCTCCCGGTATGGGAGGGGTTTTATAGGGAGGCAACTTCCGGTTTAGGGTGTGCCAGTGTCCATCAACTGAAGGTGGACTATAACCCACATAGTGATTACTATGGCTCTGTGTCCCGTGATGTACTTCAAAAGAAAAGGATTTTACAGGTAAGCTGTTATAAAAATCCAATTACGGTATTTGTGAGGAAAAAAAGATAAAAATTTAGTTTGGGGTTCAGTATTACATGATCGTGCAATTGTCGTTCAGAGTGTGACAACAGTGAAAATTGTCCTGGGCAGGAAGGGGCGAAAGTGTCCGGTATTGAAGTGGTTAAAAAAAACTTCTGCGCAAATACCGCGTGACATAAAAAAAAAAAAATGACAACACCCACCCTTTTATTCTCTAGGGCCTCTGCTTAAAAAAATATTTGGGAGGGGGGTGGGGTTGTAAGTAATTTTCTAGCAAAAATAATCAGATTTTTTCACTTATGTGAGAATTGTCAGAATAGGCCTGGAGGGGTCAAGTGGTTAAAAGAGAAAAAAAAAACCCCAGTGCTTTAGCAAAATGAAATGTTATCCAGTGAGGATTTAGATTTATCCCAGCTGTGGCGTCTGTGTCATCCTGCTGCATTTTTTTTTTCTAACATACCAGGTGCATGATAATATTACACAGGGAGAGCAGATTATAATAAAGCCTTTGAGTGATTTGCCGCCCCAACGTCCACCCACAATAAAAATCTGACATCTGGGTGGACGGAGCCTATAATCCATTACCAGATGTCTTGCAGTAGGTGAATTACAGACGTCTCCCACTACGGAGATATAAAGCCTCCCTCCCCACATCTACACTTAACACTGCAGGCTGAAGGGACACATGGCACCCTTATTTGTCACCTGTCAGGCAGCGGCAGAGATAGGAGATTTCACTGGCGGTTTACACCATGTGATAACATCCACAGGAGGGCTGTCACAGCTGTTTCCCCACCGCATAGCGTGACCCGGGCTCACTGCTCCTCCAGGCGCTAAGGAATTGCACAGACAGGATAAAGATACTGGAGCTGACAGATGGTTAACCCCCTCTGCTCCACAAAGACCGGCGGGCTCAGATCTTCAAAAAAAAAGCGTTCTCTAGAGCGCCGCGTCCTAAACTGATCCTCGGGGTCCAGCAACAGGTCATGTTTTTCAGCTCTAGGTGAAGTCATTGGCATGTTTGTTTTATGGCGGGTGTGCAGGGCCCCTGGATTGTGGAGACCATCTATGGCCCCCTATAAGGCAAGCCCTGTGGTATAGTGAGTGTACACCACCCCTGTATTGGAGGGCGCCCCTGTAAGGCGAGTCCGGTGTTATAGTGAGTGTACACCACCCCTGTATTATAGAGGGCGCACATGTAGCTGTATTACGGCAGCTGCACGTGGATCCTAAATTTTGACGTTTGTGGTGACTTCACACTGCTCTGTTTTATCAGGAAGGCAGCTGTTAGTTTTGCCCTCTAGGGGGCGATGTGATGCATGGTTCAGTGCATCCCACTGTTTACTTTTTCTTTTCTTTTTTTTAAACTTTATTTGAAGTGTCGAAAGCTGACATTTAATTCATGTCTCTGCATAGCAGTGCGGTGCAATGACATGAGGTGCCTTCCTGTGCATTTTACTACAGCACACCATACCTGCATTGTAAATGGGGCAGAAAGCAATTATTTTCCATGTGCCCCTAGTGGTGACTGGTGTTTATCCAGAGGAGAAAAACACAGGTCACCACACTGTGAATGAGCCGTTTAAAGCAGTCCTAAACTTAATCCGCTATCTATCCATTAAAGCAGAACTTTATCCAGAAGGGGAAGTTCTCCTTTCTGCCCCCCCCCCCCCCCCAGTTCTCCTTTCTGCCCCCCCCCCCCCAGTTCTCCTTTCTGCCTCCTCCTCCCCCCCCCCCCCCCCAGTTCTCCTTTCTGTCTTCTCTTCCAACACCCCCCTCCTTTCCTCTAATACTTTTAGGGCAAAATTTGTTTTTGGGGGGAGCAGCGGGTACCTAGTTTTGACTTCACCTTGGATCTCCTATGTGATCCAAGTGGAAGTTCACCTCCCCTCCCCTCTTTCCTTGTAGCTTTCTTGGACACGTCGCATGTGCCAGAAGACTGCGGGGCCATTCACAAAGCTCAGTGCATGTGCTGTAGGAAGCCGGCTGTGAATCCACTAGGACTTGCAGCCAACTTCCTATAATATAGATGCCGGTGCCAGGGACCAGTTCAGGTGAGGACAGCACTGGATCCCTGGACAGGTAAGTGTCCTTATGTTAAAAGTCAGCAGCTGCAGTAGTTGTAGCTGCTGACCCTTAATCTTGACCTCCCTGGCTATCTGATTATTTCAGATTTTTGATGCTGAAAGCAGTACAATTATTTTGCATGGAAATTTGTGATGTAAAAAAGTGTGAAAATAGGATTATATGAGAAAAAAAATCTCCACAATTGTTTGATATACCGTGCTTAAAGTGTTACTAAACCCAGGA